>NW_022280166.1:544725-544899 GCF_004355925.1 Anarrhichthys ocellatus | reverse complement strand
ACATATATACATATATACACATATATACATATATATATGTGTATATATGTATATGCATATATATATGTATATATGTATATGCATATATATATGTATATATGTATATGCATATATATATGTATATATGTGTATATATGTATATGCATATATATATGTATATATGTATATGCATAT
>NW_022280166.1:496271-539725 GCF_004355925.1 Anarrhichthys ocellatus | reverse complement strand
TCGGATGATTTAAAAGAATAATGCGAATTGGCTACCTTTAGTGCCCACATTACCTCCGCAGTTAGGACTTCATTTTTTGTTACAGCATCGGTTATCGACACCTGCTTGGTAGCCGTAGAGAGAGACATGCTGCTCGTCGTAGCAGTTGCCCTCGCTGTGGTGAGAAAGCCCGGTGATGGAGGTTGCTGTAGCTTTGCTAGCAGCAGCGCTCTGGTGTTTGCTTCCTTTAGCATGGCTCGCTAATGCCGCCTCTCCCATGTTTGAAATGTCGAATGTTTTGCCACCACACAACCTACATTTTGCTCGTCCCGGGTCTTTGTCTGTTGCAACCCATGACATGTATTTTTCCATGTGTAGCCAAGCATGGTTAAATATACACTTCCCTGGCATCGTGCTTTCTCCCGACCGCTTCCCTGAGTTACTGTTGCTATCACTATGGCCACCGAACTTTTCAGTTAGTATGAGAGCATCGACTCCGGGGCGGATCCGCATGCGCCCCGGAGATATGCCTGCTTATATTTTGAGCGTATTTCTTTAAAAAGCATATTAATTATTTAAAACTTTCCATGACTTTTCCAAAACTTTTGGGATATTATTTTTTTCCATGACTTTTCCAGGCCTGGAAATAACCATTTTAAAATTCCATGACTTTTCCAGGTTTTCCATGACCGTACGAACCCTGGTTTACTGTGAAGAGTGAAAGAGAGGCATTATCCGCACAATGTTGTTAAAACCTTCTGGTACCGAGGACCATTTGGGGTTCGAGCGAGACCGTTTAGCGAAGACTGTCGTAGAATGCACTTTTCAGAAACGAATATAATGAATGCTACACACATGTTATATACCGACTTAATGAAGAAAATCTGGGTAACAATATCATCGAAGCCATTTTACATACTGCAAACACAATTATACACAAACTAATAATCAACTAGAAGATTTACCATAATATCACGTATTTTCCGGACAAAGCTACCAACACAAAGCTAACTGCTAACACGGCCAACCGAGATAGCAAAAAGCAGGAGGATTCAACACAGAATCCAGAGATATCTTCAGAATTTCTCTCCGTGAAACCATTACAAAGATACAGCCAACAAGCACCACAACAAGCCGCTCCACCGCAGAAAAAAAACATAAATGCCCCTTACTTTGCGATGAATCATGAAGAAAAATGTATAATATTCCTTTTCCCAGCTAAATACACTGTTGCTACATATATCCGGTGTTTTTTTAAGTGTTTCCTGCAGAAAGGGGGTCAAACCAGCTTGGGGGACCGTGGGGGAAGGGATTTCACTTTCGGCAAATCCGTTTTTACGCTGGGCGACGCACGGCGCATTTTTGTTTTTTTCCAGCTAACGATTCAATCAATCAAGCCCACGTTACCTCCAATGCATTCCTGAGACTCTGACGTGTCAGACGAGGTGTCATAGTCTGAAATTGACCAATCATAGGCTGAGAAAGCCTCACATAGACACAGTCAAACTGCAGTCAGACGAGAATGGACACAGAGAGGGCTTAGAGAGGATTCTAGCTCTCAAAATGATGCCAAACTGCTGTATTTGGATAGATTGAACACTATTAGTGATAAAACAAGTGAAATATATAGTTATATAGTGTATAAAATTACAATTTTGCTCGACCTCACCTGACCTCTTTGTACTAAAACCTCTAACTTTTTTTGCTTCACTTTATCAAAGCCAAAATTTGCAGAGAGACTGCTGACATGTAGTGCTATTTGGGAGAGTTTCACCTGCATCATTAAAAAGAGATAATCATGCTTTCGGTGCTTTTTTTTCCAGGCAAACCTGAAACTTTTCAATTTGAGCTGTGTGCCATCTTCATTTACTATTAACCAGTAACATATACACAATACAGTGGGGCAAAAAAAGTATTTAGTCAGCCACCAATTGTGCAAGTTCTCCCACTTAAAAAGATGAGAGGCCTGTAATTTTCATCATAGGTATACCTCAACTATGAGAGACAAAATGAGAAAAAAAAAAAAAAAAAATCCAGAAAATCACATTGTCTGATTTTTAAAGAATTTATTTGGTCAATAAAAAAGTTCATCTCAATACTTTGTTATATACCCTTTGTTGGCAATGACAGAGGTCAAACGTTTTCTGTAAGTCTTCACAAGCTTTTCACACACTGTTGCTGGTATTTTGGCCCATTCCTCCATGCAGATCTCCTCTAGAGCAGTGATGTTTTGGGGCTGTCGCTGGGCAACACGGACTTTCAACTCCCTCCACAGATTTTCTATGGGGTTGAGATCTGGAGACTGGCTAGGCCACTCCAGGACCTTGAAATGCTTCTTACGAAGCCACTCCTTCGTTGCCCGGGCGGTGTGCTTGGGATCATTGTCATGCTGAAAGACCCAGCCACGTTTTATCTTCAATGCCCTTGCTGATGGAAGGAGGTTTCCACTCAAAATCTCACGATACATGGCCCCATTCATTCTTTTCCTTTACACGGATCAGTCGTCCTGGTCCCCTTGCAGAAAAACAGCTCCAAAGCATGATGTTTCCACCCTCATGCTTCACAGTAGGTATGGTGTTCTTTGGATGCAACTCGGCATTCTTTCTCCTCCAAACACGACGAGTTGAGTTTTTACCAAAAAGTTTTATTTTGGTTTCATCTGACCATATGACATTCTCCCAATCCTCTTCTGGATCATCCAAATGCTCTCTAGCAAATTTCAGATGGGCCTGGACATGTACTGGCTTAAGCAGGGGGACACGTCTGGCACTGCAGGATTTGAGTCCCTGGCGGCGTAGTGTGTTACTGATGGTAGCCTTTGTTACTTTGGTCCCAGCTCTCTGCAGGTCATTCACTAGGTCCCCCCGTGTGGTTCTGGGATTTTTGTTCACCGTTCTTGTGATCATTTTGACCCCACGGGGTGAGATCTTGCGTGGAGCCCCAGATCGAGGGAGACTATCAGTGGTCTTGTATGTCTTCCATTTTCTAATAATTGCTCCCACAGTTGATTTCTTCACACCAAGCTGCTTACCTATTGCAGATTCAGTCTTCCCAGCCTGGTGCAGGTCTACAATTTTGTTTCTGGTGTCCTATGACAGCTCTTTGGTCTTGGCCATAGTGGAGTTTGGAGTGTGACTGTTTGAGGTTGTGGACAGGTGTCTTTTATACTGATAACGAGTTCAAACAGGTGCCATTAATACAGGTAATGAGTGGAGGATAGAGGAGCCTCTTAAAGAAGTTACAGGTCTGTGAGAGCCATCTTGCTTGTTTGTAGGTGACCAAATACTTATTTTACCGAGGAATTTACCAATTAATTCATTAAAAATCCTACAATGTGATTTCCTGGATTCTTTCCCCCCATTCTGTCTCTCATAGTTGAAGTGTACCTATGATGAAAATTACAGGCATCTCTCATCTTTTTAAGTGGGAGAACTTGCACAATTGGTGGCTGACTAAATACTTTTTTGCCCCACTGTATGTACACATCTGAACAAATCTCACAAGTGTTACCTGTATTATTATTACATCAAAATTATTAAATTAATTCTGTAGTTACAGAATTACATTCTTTTTAGTATGGGTATGCAATTTTCGAGCAGAGGCCTAAAAATAGGGCTAGGGTTTAAAAGGCAGAGCTGTATTCAACATTGTGAACATTAATATAGCATCAAACAAGTATCTATGTAGATAGTAGATATTGATGAGTAATGTCTACCTGAGCAGATAAGTCTCTGTTCCTCTGTGTGTGTTGAAATCAATCTCAATCAATCAAATCTTGTACTAAATTTACTTACCGTCTTTTCAAGGTGGAGCTTTCAATTTATAATGCTGGATAGTTAAATGAATAATAATTCATTTTATTTTAATTAATATATATTTTGTGAGTAAAATGTGAATCTGTAATGTAACCAGTCTTTGTTTTACTACAATGTTTCTTCGAAAGTAGAAGTACAAAGTAAGTTAATTGAGTTCCATATTTTTGAAGTACTTTGCGGGCCTTTTCATATCCCTGGTGTTTTTTCCTATGAACCAATTTTGTTTTCAGAGTGAGATTTAGTGGGTCTAGCTTTACCTTTAACCTTTTACAAACTGGGAATGTTGGTATCAGCAGTCGTAGAAGAAGAAGGCTGATCAAAACTTTTTCTGAAGTAAAACTAGAAACAATTAATACAAAAACTATTTAATTCATGTGAAGAGTTAAAGAGAGGCATTTTCAGCACAATGTACTTACGTTTGCTTAACAACTGTTTAAGGTGGAGCATTCAATTCTAATATGATGAGGGATAGTCCACAGAGCCCTGAAGCCCCCACTGCTGCACAAACCGCTATAGTATGTGTATTCAAAGTTTATTAAACTTGAACATGATGCATGTCCAGATTGCACCGACTTCGACACTGCCCGTCCTTGAGTCCCCAGCAATACACCTGCAGTGTGAAGATCGGATGAACGGTTCATGAGCTGTGTGAAGGACACACAGTTAGACGAGATGAATGAAAGTTTAACCGCAAAAATGCAACTCCTGAAACTGACACGATTAACCAGACTTAACCAGAGCAGACCCATCACTCTGTTGGAGCTGAACAGAGTGATGGGTCTCTGTTCAGCACTATTATATATTTTATACCGTGGTGTACAGAACAATGGACACCTCCTTGCAAAGAGCGCCTTAATACCAGCACAGTTTAATTTAGTCCTCTCCCATCAAGTTAGTCAGCAGCCAACACATGGAGCCAGTGGTGAAAGACATCATTTATTTATACTACAGTCTGCAATTATAAGAGCTTTTAAATTCCTCTGAGGTCCTTACTTTTTCTTTGTGTAAACATGAGACAGTGTCACAGAATTAATGGGCAGAAAGCAACACATTATCTGCCCCAGTTCTCATTGGGATTGAGTTTGATGTATGGTAGAAGGCAGTGGCGGGCCGTGCATTTTCTACCTGGGCCTTCTGTGCCGTCTTACTACAGTTGAACCACCACAGCTACTGGTTATTGTTTGTTCCGTGTAAACACCTCATATTCACATAACACTGCAACATTTGACAAGTGAAATTAAATGTTACATGAAGCTCAACTCCTACAAATAACTGCAGAGTGCAGATACATGAATATGCGCATGACGGGATGCTGCGTCATTAACGGACAATGCATATGGTAAAATGTATGTAATTAACACTGACAAGAACAAACTCACACGAACCAGTCACATTTATTTACAACAAAGCATGACAAAACAATCCATCAAAACTGCGGCACTAAAACACCGAAAACTCGAGCACGGGCCATTCAAATATTATTTACATCAGAGGGAACGATATTATAAAAACAACACGATAGACAAATTAACACAATGCTACTGCAGATGTAAAAACACAAAAGCAGTTCACTTACCAAATGCTGTTCATTATTTACAGACAAAGTCCATCCTCCAGTCTTTGTTTACAAACAGTTCAATGACGCGGTTGTACAGAACATCCGTGCATTTCAGTTCCAGCCAGAGGTCTCCCCAGTTGTGTTTCTGGAATATGTTTTGATGCGTTTGAGGGCAGAAAATGTCTGCTCGACAGAGGCAGTCGATATTGGGATCGTCACCGCCAAACATGCCAGTGCGTAAAGTTGACGTTGCAAGGCCGAGATCCTCCTTGTGGCACTGGCACTGCAGTGGCTAGTCTGTGGCAAGCGTCAGTCAGGTGTCACAACAGCGGCAAGCGAGCGGCACTCGTTCGGCACCCGTCAAGAAGCTGCCGAGCTGAGCGGGCGGAGTCACATTTTCCTTTTACTTGCTGGGTCAAGGCTGCTAGCTGTGGGGTTAGCCGACCCTTTGATACGATTTCCCGCTTGTCCTGAAATGTCCTCCTCGAGAAAGACTGTCAGTAACTCCGCCACCAAATCGGTTTCTTCTCCTCCTTCAGTCATTGAGTGTTAAAAAAACACAGCTAGGTAAAAAAAAAGAATCTACACCAAGCAAAACGCTAAAAATGTCATAACTTCTCTTACATATGTTTCAACCTGAACTCTTACTAAATACTAAGATCTGCTAGCTAGGTTTCTGTTTGACAAAAGTCACACTGGCCCACTGACCAATCACGGCGCACGTTAATGCAGACGTACTTAGCAGGCTACCTGGGTAGCACTGGCACGTCAAAGAATACGCCCAACATGTCAAACTAAAGATCTGATTGGTTGAAGACTATGACAATCAACAATATCGTCTCCATTTACTTTAATCTACAAAGTCTACCTAGAGGACCTCGGGCATCTCTTCTATAGAGACAGCATAGAGGTGAAATCTGATTGGATGAAAGCTCTCCTTAAAACAAGCTGTGCTGGAAGCAGAGCAACAGAGGAATACAGGAGCTGTGCAATGAGAAAATAAGCTAATGGGGAAAAAAATGATAATACATGTAGTGTATTTGTGAAAAATTATTAAATTATAAA
Organism: Anarrhichthys ocellatus; assembly: GCF_004355925.1. NCBI lineage: Eukaryota > Metazoa > Chordata > Actinopteri > Perciformes > Anarhichadidae > Anarrhichthys > Anarrhichthys ocellatus. The sequence goes on along the minus strand of NW_022280166.1, from coordinate 533,308 downwards.
ATAGCTATAACTTTGTGATTCTGTTTAGGCCAGCAGAGAAGGCTTAGCTGGCCCTGACGGCCCATCTCTGGCAGAAGGATGAGAGGTGTATTGGCTCCATTTAAATACTGTCCTCGCATAAAAGACAAAATATTATTTCTTTAAATGCCTAAAACGAGCCATAGGAATTACAATTAGGGGCGGTGTTTTCATAGGAGCCGTCAGTGTAGCTTGTCTCATAACCAGGCTGGTCAGGTGATGACAAAAACAACATTATTCACGATGCAAAATCTAAAAAAACAAAAACATACCACGTTCTGAAAATCATCCGTTTTTTTGCCATGTAATATTTACATTTAGTGTGAAAGTACCCACATAGTTTAATAAAATATATTGACGTGCAAATTAATTGTACGAGGAAAAAGATGTAAAGCTGCACTAATAAGTACTTGTTTACATTAGTTTTGGATCAAATGACAGCATTGGATGTAAATGGTGTTGCTCATAGTAACAAAACTGCAGAAAAGGACCATCTGACTCTCCAAGTCCTCTCTACAATAGAGGATTCAGGCCAAATGTGTAAAATGTATTTCAGTTCTGAGTTTAAAGTCAAAATCCTCACTAAAGTCACTTTTTGTTAAAGATGTGAGAAGAACTTATGAAAATTATATCTTGATAGCCCAACAGGCTGCACCTGCAATATTCTAGGGGCCTCGGGAGCGTTTGGCGGGCCGTATGTGGCCCGCAGGCCGCCAGTTAACGATCACTGCTATAAGCCTTACTGACTAATGCACTCGCACTTTTAGGTCATTCAGAATATCACTGGCCTGTCAAATGATGTGAGTGAAACATGCACTATGCCACTGTTGTTTAACGTAAAAAAATATTAACATTTTTTAAGATACAAGATTAAAAGTTTCTCCTAATTGGAAAATAATGGACATTTTCTTTCTCACCTGTTCAACAAGTGTGGCTGCATTTTCCCCTCAATTCAGTTTATCAGACAGTCCATGCTCCTCACTGGAACAGGAAGGCTGCCACAGATTTAGTTTTACTAAAAGCACAGTACCACATTTACGCACACACAGAAACCTTTTTCCAAAACAAGATGTTGAAATGGTTTTGGTGTCCCAGATTTGAAAACCTCTGACAGGCACATTGTATCGCTCTGCTTTAGAGAGCACGGAAGCAGACCTTCAGAAGTACAGAGTTGTTCTTTTTTTCTGTCAGGAAATGGAATGGAGGCTAATGGGGAAAAGAAAAGCCTTAAACTGAGTACTGTATAGAAGAGGACGAAAGCAGCTCAGCGAAGGATGTTCTCACCTTTGCAGCTCTCCCTGGCCAGAGCCTGAAAGCATACGCACTCTTTGATAGCAGAGGATCATTTTCATCTCCACAAAATGCACCTAATCTGATCAATAATATGCTGAGAGAGATGGAATCAGATTTGTGCTCGTATGAGGCTACCTTACAGGAAGGTTTTTTTGAAAAAAACTGTGAAAGCATGATTTACACTTTCAAACAGACGAGGGAACCTTCCAGGGAATTGGATTTTAAGTTGTTAAAAGCCCAGATTTATGGCATTTTAAGGCCTGAGTGATCTTACACTGTGATTGACCTGCTGAGGAGAGCAGAAAACAGCTATTATGAAACAAAGATCAAATAAAACCATCAGGGTAAGAACAATGATAACATATTATACTTTTAGCAGTACAATCAATCCAAATTGAATTGTAGAATCTTCTACATATTCACGGTACACAGATGTAGCCTACCAATGTTCTGGCTGTTTTCAATCCCTCGCTGTAGCGCTGTACTGGGCCGTGAACATCCCATGCCAGTTTGTAATGTTTGCAGTCGGGATGCTTTCTATTGCTCCAGCCGTTTATGAGCTTTCTTCTTTAGGATGGAGACACTTGATAACTATGTCAGGTTCTCTGTGATGCTGATTCCCAGGAACATAAAACTGTTCTTTTGCTACACCTCAGCTCCACTGATGTAGACACATTAATGGAGAGAGAATAGTCTGTTTGCATTCTTTTCTATAAAATCAATGATTAAAACCCATAGCACCCGAGAGCCCCCCATGGGGGGCTGTTTTAGAGTGTGCAGCATTCAGCGTGTCGTAGAAAGCATTTTTCATAAAGAAATATGATTATTGCTCCAGACATATTAAATATCGAATTAACGGGAAAAGTCCAAGCAACATCATCATACCAGCCATTGTAAACACTGCAAACACAATTATACATGAACTAATATCATATCTGGAAGATATCTAGAAGATTTGCCACAATTTTGGCCAAAAATCGACGACCTATGCTCACTCTATGGCTCTCTCATCACGGAGCAGGATCGCACATGGCAGATGAACACATGCAGGAGGGGCACGATTCGACCCGGAAACGCACAGCGGCGTCCAAATTACTCTCTTTCAAACCGTTCAAAAGTTATGGGTATGCATGCCAACATCAGCCGCAGGTCACGAGAAAAATAATTGTGTAAAAAAAACTTACGTTTTGACGGTTTTGGCGATGAAAAACGGATTTATTCGAGCCGATTTCTGCACAGCTCTGCCCGCCGTGTTCTGCTGCATGTCTGTGAGTGAGATCAATGCGCTGGCGGAATGAATCACAAAATGGCAGACGATTCTGTGGGGTGGAGCAATCCATGTAGAGAGGGGGGTTCGCCCAGCATTTTGCGATTTTTAGTCAGTAAACAGACCCGGATATGATCAAACACCCCTGCATGGCTCCCTTTGGACTATCCCGCATCTAAAAATGTCTCACACGAGTAAATCGGCCTTACCAAAGTCACATAGACACACATTATGAGCCATTTATTGTTATGAATGACAGATATGACACATTATAACTGCTCAAAATTATTCAAAATGGTGTCAAACTGATTTATTAGGATTATTGAACACTCTTAGTGATAAGAAAAGTGAATATATAGTTAATATTTAGTTATATAGTATATAAAATTAGTATACAGCAATGCAACAGCTGGTTCCGAAAATCAAAATTTTGATTTTTATGACCATTTATGCTGGCCTGCTTCACTCAATCGAAGTAAAATATGTTATGGGGACATGTAAAACGTGTTGTTCTATGACTGTGGCGTGGTTTTAGGCTTGCAGCTGCATTATTTTTAAAAAAAAATGTTCAATACAAGTGCTTTTTTTCAGGCGAACCTAGAAATTTTTCAATTTGAGCTGTGCCATTAGTGTATCAGTTATTAACCAGTAACATATACACAATATTTACACAATTCAACACATCTCACAAGTGTTACCAGTATTCTAGCATCAAAATTATTAAAATAGACCTTGTAGTTAGAGCTCGGGACTCTCTTGAATATGGCTATGCAATTTTCGAGCAGAGGCCTAAAAATAGGGCTAGGGTCCTATGAGTTTTAACTCCTTGGTGGTTCTGCTGATTTGAGCAGTAGATTGTTCTCTGAGCACCACTCTGCAAAACTGTTTCCTGATTTCCTCTCTATATGAAGTCTCATTGTTGCGTAGCAGTCGTGGGTGTACAGAGTGAACCGGAGGGGGATGAGCACACAGCCCTGGGGGGGCTCCGGTGTTCAACACAGGAGTGGAGAAGGTTCGGCTGCTAATCAACAGACTGGGATCGGTTTTTGAGGAATTAAAATATCCATTTGCAGATTGTTGCAGATCAGTTTCATAGGGGAGATGGTGTTGACTGATCAAATCTGATTCAAGACTCTGGTACTGGCCTACCATGCGTGAAATGGCTCATGTCCATCCTACATCCAGGACATGGTCGAACTGTACCCCCCACACCATCCACTACGCACGGCTTCGGCAAACTGGCTTGGGACTCTCTGACTACCACTCAACTAAATTACGACTGTTTGCTGTCCAGGCTCCACAATGTTGGAACGAGCCCCTTATTGACAGTAGCTCAGCATATTTGCTGAAGATGATGGACTTGCTTAATTAATGGAATGGAATAAATGTTAAATAACAGAAGGATAGCATGTACAACATATGGGTTGAAAATATGTGTTTAACCGCAGAAAAGACTAAACTGATTGGGCTAATGACAACAATTTGAACAAAACCTGTATGCCTATCTCGTCTGATCCCAACCCAAGCTTCTCATTTCCATGGTGATGTGCCTTAAATATTATTATGTCTAGATGTGTGAGTGAAGTCAGCAATTGACCGGTTGTCTGCTTCCTCCAGTCTTTATTGACCAAACTCTGCTGTTTCCCTGAACCTTAAAACGAGACACTTCAGGCTCTATAACAGCATTAGTGTTTTTCCATTCCGCTCTTACAAGAAACCGCAAACACGCGAGTCGTTAGTAAGGTGACTCTCATGAGTTGCTTGTTCCATTACACATATAGTGTTTGACATGATGTCCCTAACACATCCAAAACTGACACTAGAAGGGTACCTAGTACCGAGCAAGCTGCATTACTTGACGCTTTGGTGTTAGAATGTGTTGACTGTATCATAATAACTCGTATTACAATCTTTATTAGAAGAGTCTGTGCTCAGTAGCTTCATAGATCGAGGCACTGGCATTAAGCAAAGTCAATTGTGTGTTAGGCATTGGCACATCTCGGCAAACCAGTCTTAAAAGTAATGCTTCCAAGATTTTTTTTTAAATTATTTTTAAATCAAGATGACAAAGAAAGTTAAATATTGAACTTACAGCATCCGAAATCTTTGTGGCACCTTGCATGGTAGCCCAGTCATCAGTGTATGAATGGGTGTGAATGGGTGAATGATGACATGTAGTGTTAAACCATTCCTGTAAAATTAGCCTAAAAGGCCTATCCAAGGCATACCCAAAGTAAATTGAAAGCTGTTCTTGAACCATTTGGAGTACATGCATGGTTTTGGTCTCTTTTGAAAGGTAACACTCTGACGTTAAGTGCTACTGGCATTGAGTAATATAAGTTTGAACACACTGAAGTAGAAAGTTTTTATTTCCGCCTGAATATTTTTTTGCAAACAGATGCCTGCATATGACTATAGCTTCATGCTGTGGTCCCATTGTGTTTTCCAGCTAATAAGTCCCAGCTTATTAGCTGGAAAACACAATGGGACCACAGCATGAAGAATTACCTAGTCAAAGTTGAAATTTGATAACAATACCACAGAAAATTAATATTTTACACATGTTTTTCTAAGGGTATGTCTAGGCGCTTTCCAAAAAAGGCCATTTGGAGACCCTTGGTAACCATGGTAACATACCTAGGCTAAAAAGGCCTAACCCACTCCTGATCTGAATCTACATCACATGATTGCCTATTCTGTGAAAATAAAGAAATAACAGTTAGTCATTTACAAAATTAGACAAAACTTTTCCATCTTTTCTGAATTCTACTTTTTTACAGCTCGCTGCCTCACATGTCAGCAGTTCACACAATGAAACAGAGAGGGGGGAAAGGCACATACACACACCTACCCCAGATCAGCAGTTATACCTAAAGACACACACACATACACAGTGAAACAAAGGGGTAATAAAACTTCACAAACACCTCCCTCCCCCCAACAGGTCAGCAGACTCCCTGGGAAAACACACGGGGAAAGGCAATCTACAAAATGTGTATTCATTATTCAAACTAAAGCTTATTTATGTCGAAATTCAGTAATTTATAAGTTATTTCGCCATAATTCACTTTCCTAAAGTCTCCAAAACCACACTTTGCCTATTACGCAGGGACGCAGATGATACGCAATGACTTCCTTATCGTGGCTTTAAATCTTCCCACTGAAGCTGCATATCGTCGTTTTTGAAATTATATTGGCTATAGGGCTAGGGTTAGGGTTAAAGTTAGGGTTAGTAATAGAGCCTTGGAAGTGGGCTCTACCCCCCCTAATATGGCCATTGCGGTTGCGGTGGTACCCGTTTTGAGTCTAGCACCTTCGGAAGGGGTCGAAACCAACTTAACCCCAAGTCCAAATTGGCTCATGGGCTATTTTGGGAGGGTTATACGAAGCATCAGTTATCAGAACGATCGGTTGCAATTGGCTCGGTCTTTGCGCGAAAGCAGAGGGGCAGGCACTTTCCTTCAACGTGGAGTCTCATTAGCTATTGTAGGCTGTGGACAGGTCATGTAAGCTCCTATTGGGTCAAATGAGGTGTCAATCGAAAGGTCAGTGTAGCCGCCATTTTGATACCAAGATATTGGCAATGTTTACATGCAAACTGGAGTTACGACGGAAAATACATAACTAATTAGGCATATCTGCAGGCTAATTTGAAATGATGCAACAGGAGTCCGTGGGTATTTATGGATGTAATAATGTGTTTTGGACTAAATATTTTACTGGATTGGATCTTGTGGACCTTTGGCAATGTAACAAGACCGTTTTTGTTGGAATATTAGCGAGGGGTGGATTTCTAAGAAGCTTCATCGGTGAGTTGCCTCAATTTTGTAACTGCTTGTTTGTTGGTTGGTGGTCTGACAGAGGCGTTGATTGTACCTGCTGTTGTGATTGTATCTTGAAATGGTTTGCATCAATCGAATCACAAGAATCTTAGCTTTCTTGTGTTTTCCTGGTTATGTTTAGGTTACTCAAAGTATTTAGGTAAAGTTTGGGAAAGATTCGGGTTTTCTTCCAATGATGAAAAAGTCAACACTAAGCACGAGACAACTTAAAGGGCATGATGACTTTTTCAATGTTTAACAAAAAACACCATCCATTCCAAACTTTAACCAAATACTCTTGTAGAGTGCAGGACACAAACCGCATTTTATGTTTCAAAGTCCTACAAGTATGCCCATCCACTAACCCAACCTTCATCCTATGCGATACAAGAATGTCACACTTTCTGGATTGGAACAAAAGAGGATGCCAGTGGATTAGAAATAACCCAGTACTCTGTCTCGTAGAGACCCTATCAGTCAGTTGTTTTACAGTAATCCACCAAGTTTATATTTGTTTTTAAATAATAGTGTGTACAACAGTTACTCAATTAAAATCAGGATTTAAAAAGATTTTCAATAACTTGTCAGAGATGCAAATGAAGTGGACACCATTTAAATTTAATGATGTTCAACATGAGGAAGAACAAAGCAGTTATCCAATAGTTTTTAATTGTAGCAGCTCCTCCAAGAGGAGATAACAATTTTCCATTAAATTGACGGCCTTGTCTGGCATTGCAAAGTAATAATTTGCTCTATAACTCACATGCAAACTGCTCTGCAATCAGACAACCTCAGATGTCAAACAAGCATGGCATCCACAAACTAATTCATTAACTGTGTGGTCTGAATTGATAGGCTTAATAAAGCAATGCCGTAATGTCTTAGTGTAACATAGATTGTTAATTGACTGTACCAGATCACAATATTTATGTTTTGGGGGTGTTGGAGAGGAATTGTAGAGGGGAGGGGCACTGAGGTGTCATGAATAATGTATTGCCCCGGAACAGATGAGCACAAAAGATGAGAGCCATTACAAGCTGTGCAGTGCTCTGTAGCCTGTAAATATAAGCTCTAAAAACACCTCCATGCCCATATGCATAAAATAAATTATTGTTCTGGTGTAACCTTATCTCCTTTTATTGCAGATGACGGTTTACAACCTCCACATCTATAAACGATTGTAGATATCTGCAAGCCTAGCTGAACTGCCAACAACTGATTAGGTATTGTAAAATGCTAAAATCTTATGTTCTCAAGAATTATCTTTTTGGGGTGAGAGGACTTTTGAAGTACATTGAAAACACTTAACAAAATCTTATAAAAGCTACAGAACTTGTTGTCAACATTTTAGTTCCAATTCCTACTGAATTCTGACAATGATATTTTCCTTTCTTTTTCACTTAAAGGAGCTGTGTGTCTAGTGGCATCTAGTGGTGAGGTTGCAGATTGCAAGCAGCTAAATACCCGTGCACTCACCCCTCCATTTACAAACGTATCAGAGAACTACGGTGGCCTTCAGCTAGGGATAGATCTCTCTAGGATTGTATTACTACCAGGAGCTACTCTTATTAATACGTTCTTTTTCATGACAGCAAATTAGCGAGATAACAAGATAAACCAAAAGGCGGAACTCTAGTCAGTCAACTTTCAAGTATTCAGGACACCTATGACTCCAGACATCAGGATGCTTCCCACTGAAAAGCTGAGGGAAGCTGCTTTGTATTGCACCTTATCGAAGATGGTGAAGTGATCAGGAGTGTTTGACCCCCAATGTAGAAACAAATCCAATTCCTTTGTTTGAAAGCTTGTATAATATCTATTACTCACAGTCTCCATTCTTATTGTTATTCAATTCAATGTATTTTGTATAGCCCACAATCACAAATTTGCCTTAAAGTGCTTTACAATGTGTACACATCCTCTGTCCCGGGATCCTCACATCGGAACAGGAAAAACTCCCCCCAAAATAACCTTTAATGGGCAGAAACCTTAGAGAAAGCAACAGAGGAGGGATCCTCTATCAGAATGTAAAGAAGTGTGATCGATGTCATGTGTACAGAATGAACACATTCAATGCATATGACATAAATTATTCATATAATGAGAGTAGTAAGCATAATAATGATGGAAAAATTACAACTAGTAATAATAACAACAGTAGAAGTGGATAGAGTGGAATAACAATGATAACAAAAGCAGTAATGGTATCGGCAATAGCAATGTGGCTACTAATAATAACGATATTGGCAGCAGGGCCAGGAGGCAAGACTAGGGTCCAGAAATAACCACGATCCATGGAAAAAAAGCACAAAGACTCTGGGGAAGAAGCAAAATCAGTATTATACATTAATGGGACATGAATTCATACAGAAGGAGAGAGAGAAGAGGAGAGAGGAGCTCAGTGTATCCTAGGAAGTCCCCCAGCAGTCTAGGCCTGTAGCAGCTTATCTAGGGGCTGGTCCAAGGCAAACCTGAGCCAGCCCTAACTATAAACCTGAGCCAGCCCTAACTATAAACCTGAGCCAGCCCTAACCATAAACCTGTGCCAGCCCTAACTATAAGCGTTATCAAAGAGGAAAGTCTTAAGCCTACGCTTAAATGTGGTGAGTGTGTCTGCCCCCTGGACTGAAACTGGAAGCTGGTTCTGCATCGCTTTGAGACAGGATGTGCCTGGTTTTTGAAATGTTACGTAGGTGAAAAAAGGCAGTCATTGAAATTTGTTTTATCTGAGAGTTAAAAGACAAATCCTGATCAAAGGTAACTCAGAGATTCTTTACGGTGCTGCTGGATGCCAGCACAATGCCATCTAGATAAACTATATCATTAGATAACTGATGTCGGAGGTGTTCTGGGCCAAGTAGAATAACTTCAGTTTTGTCTGAGTTTAACATTAGGAAGCTGCAGGTCATCGAGATGTTTATGTCCTTGAGACATGCTTGCAGTTTAGTGAGCTGGTTGGTTTCATCTGGCTTGATCGATAGATATAATTGAGTATCATCTGCATAACAATGAAAGTTTATAGAGTGTTTTCTGATAATATTGCCGAAAGGAAGCATATATAAGGTGAACAAGATTGGTCGAAGCACAGAACCTTGTGGAACTCCATGACTAACGTTGGTGTTCATCGAAGTTTCATCGTTTACATATACAAACTGAGATTGATCTGATAAATAGGACTTAAACCAGCTTAGTGCGTTTCCTTTAATGCCAATATAATGTTCTAGTCTCTGTAACAGGATGTAATGATCTATGGTGTCGAACGCAGCACTAAGGTTGTCACGATTAGGCTTTGCCTTCTATGCTCAGTATCTGAGTATGTCTTTGTGTCTGTGGGTACTTCTCAAGTCTCTTAATTGCATCCCCGTTTCCCTCACTTGGGTCCTTTCCTTGCGTCTTAGTCCCTCCCACCAGGGATGCATGGAGGAAACCATGCAAGGAGAGAGGAACAAGGAAATATGTTTTAAGATACATGAGACGTCCTTTCCTCAGTTGCTTCACGTGAAGCGACGTCTGTTTCTGATGACGGAGGATCAGTTGTCAGTCGGCTTTAGCAGCTGGTGAGACTTTTGATAAGTTTGTGTCTGTTCACATGATCACTGTACTTAATAATAGGAACTAATAATACTAATAACTAATAAAGACACACAGTTATCATCACTGTAGAGGTGTTTCTCTCTGAAGTCTGTTAACAAACTGTGTCCTGTGGTCTGTTTATAAGCACAGGATCGATTTCTACCAGCGGAATGCAATCGTCTTATTTATGAAGTTTTGAAATTGTGACTGTGGCGTCATTATTAAATAACCCAGAATATGACTATTATTTCTCTTAAATGATAAAACTCATCAAACACTCAGGAATTATGTAAAAAGTGTTTCGTCTCTCCAGCTCTCTCTGACTTTAATTGTATTCATAATAAAAGTTATTGAGGGAAACATCAGATCATGAAAAGACAAATCTTTCTAATAAATGAAGAAAGTTGTTTGTGGTCCTTTTGTTGTTCAGTCTACAATGAACATTTATTTAAACCAGACGGTGAATCAGAAACCTAATCAAATATAAAGCTTGAGTTTATTCTGTGATCTGTCTTCACTCTGGTATGAAACTCCAGTCAGTCAGTCCGATCGGCTGCAGCGTCCAATCACATAACTGATGAACAATGAGGGGGTGTGTCGGCCATTAAAAGACTTCCTGGAAGTCTGTTCTCGTGGGTCCTCGGTCATGGCTCCTCCGAGGTCCCTCCTCCATCCTCGCTCCTCAGAGCTACATTAGAGCTTTGGGACGGCCGTCAATATGGCAGCACAGAAACAACTTCCGGTTCAAGCGAGGATCGAGGAGCGAGGAAACGACAATTAAGAGACTTGAGAAGCACCCTGTGTGTAGCTCTACACCCTCCTCACTCTACCTGTCAGCCACTCCCTCATCAGCCTAACTCCCTTCACCTGCCTCTGATCACTATATACAGTATACTCCCCTGCTTTCCCTGTTCCAGTGCCAGATCATTGCCATGTCAACCCGCCCATTTGGCTCGTCCTGTTCCCGGTTTCCCAGTCTGCCTGCTCTGCCGGATTTCCTCCTCGTCTCTCGTCTTGTCCTTGGATTCCCTGCTGTGTCTCTGTAAGATTCCTGTCGTGTTCCTGTTCCCGGTTTCCCAGTCTGCCTGCTCTGCTGGATTTCCCCCTCGACTCTCATCTCGTCCTTGGTCTCCCTGCTGTTTCCATGTAAGATTCCTGTCGTGTCTTGGTTCATTAAAGACCTGTTTCACTCTGCATCTGGTCATGTCTGCATTTGAGTTCTCCACCACACCCCGTGACAAAGGTTTAACAACAACAGAGACAAGTCCTTTGTCTGCAATTAGAAGGTCATTAGTTATTTTTACTAGATCTGTCTCTGTGCTACGATGCTTTCTAAATCCTGACTGAAAATCCTCAAATAAACTAGTCTTTTGTAGAAAGTCACACAACTAGCTACTGCTTTCTTAAAGATCTTAGAGAGCAAGGGAAGGTTAGAGATCGGTCTGTAGTTAGCTAACACCTCTGGATCAAGATTGGGCTTCTTAAGAATAGGTTTAATTACAGCTACTCTGAAGGACTGGTACATGGCCTGTTAGTAAAGACAGGTTGATCATATCTAGTAAAGACGTGCTAATTAATGGTAAAACTTCTTTAAGCAGCTTAGTCGGTATAGGGTCTAAGACAGTGGTCCCCAACCCCCGAGCCGCGGACCGGTACCGGGCCATGGATCATTTGGTACTGGGCTGCACAGACAGAATAAATATATATTATTTCCGTTTTATTGATTACCAGAGTCTGAAAGAAGTTTTATTTTGAAAAATGACCAGATTCTCTCGCAATTTCATCCGCCTGTGTCTCTTGACACATGTCAAGACGCTTGTCTCGGTCACGTGATACGTTACCTCAAAAATTAAACCCCGCAAACTAGCGAAAATGAGTAAATAACTTTTGGAGAGCTTCTGTGCAAAGGGGACAATGCCCACTAAGGAGACAGAAGAAGAGCCTACAACTTCCAAGAAAATGAAAGCTTAATTTAACAGACAATATCAGGACTCTAATTAAATATCAGGAGTAATTCTGACGCGCCAAGTCCGCTCTGCAGTAAATGTGGCGGCAGAGGATCAGCTGCTGGACCTAAAAAGTATGTTTGAGACAACAACTCTGCTGGTGTTTTGGATTCAAATCAAGGCTGAATATCCTGAGATCGCCACTAAAGCACTGAAAACCCTGCTTCCATTTCACACATCCTCTTTGAGAAGCGAGATGTTCTGCAGTGACGGCAATGAAAACAAAATTATGGAGTAGACTGGACATAAGGAACACACTTCGGGTGTCATTGTCTCCCATTACCCCCAGATGGGACAGTCTTGTTGCAGAGAAACAAGCTCAGGGCTCCCACTGATTCAGCGTTATTGTGAGTTGTATTTATTTATGCATTTTATATTTGTTTTCATGCCGATCGTATCATTTTATTTCGTCGTGTTTTTCCGCCACACGTTGAATGCCGGTCCGTGAAAATATTGTCTTACATGAAACCGGTCCGTGGTGCAAAAAAGATTGGGGACCTCTGGTCTAAGAGACGGGTAGAAGGTTTAGATGTAGACATTGTTGAAGTCAATTGGTCAAGGTCGATGGGAGTAAAGCCATATAAATTTATATCAGGGTTTACAGCTGTTTCCAAGGTTACTCTATTTGAGGATACATCTGTACTGGTTGAGGGCAGGAGATGATTAATTTTTTTTATGAAGTCATTACTACTGAGGTCTATAGGAATACACCGAATGTTATCCAAACATGTAGTTATCTCTGCATTTTTCCCCTCTTGAATATTTTGCTTGAAATCCCTCCCTGGTTTTTCCAACAACAAAGCCACATATTACGGAAGTCACCATTTCTCCTGTCATGTGTGGTTTCCCTAGAGCTTTCTTTTTGCAAAGCAATGACAGTAGTATAAAGGGTTTGGCACTGGTCCAAATATATGTGTGTGTGTGTGTGTTCTGGATACAAAGTGATTTACCACCCTGATAATTACAGTCTCTCTAGGGAGCCTCCACACACACACACACACACACACACACACACACACACACACACACAGGGAAAAGTTCTGGGCTTGGCTATCCATAACCCTGACATTGCCGCAGTGGCACAGCCCCTCTGAGACCAAACAGGCTCTGTTGCCCTATCTATCTAACATGTACACACTCCCAGGAAGCCCACCAACCTTGTGCCTTTGTGTGTCACTAACTGTTTTATTGATCCACCAAACCAATGAATGCTGCCCACATGTATCCTAACAATTAAGCCAACAGAAGATTACACTTTAAATTTGATGAAGCGACCATTGCAATGATGTATCACAGGCAATATATTCAAGGGATCTTGTAACACACACCTACGTCACCCACCTCTCCTTTAATTTGAATTGTAACAGCGTCATTTGGGAGCAGAATATACTGAGGGTTCCAAGTGTGGCTCTAAAATCTTTCCAGAGCATCTCTCTCATCCTCACACACATGTTTACACACACTTCACTGCTCTGGGTCTCTGGAGTGTGGCCCTAAAACATTTCCTCATCCCTTTTTTACTTTCTCTGCACTCTATTAATCTAGCCAGCAGATACTTATCACACTGATTTACCTGTAGATAAATCTGATGCCATATGGATTGGATTAAGCGTTAGCATAGTTAAATTTATAGTGCTGGTTATGATGGAAGCTGAGGGGTCGGTGCCTGGGTTTGGATTAACTCATTCTCTCTCTCAGTACAGGAGATTATATCGGGACTGAGATTACAGTCAATCAGTTTTGTTCTCAGGGCAAAGGGCTCAGATTTAGCAGGACTAACCTGAAATATGTCCTTGATTTCAACACCCAGCAAGACACAAACACACAACTGTGGAGTTTAGGGCTTTATTGGTTCATTTAGAGTAAATTATCAACATTAGTTCACCGTGCACTGTGACGACATAAGAAAAGAAAGGGTGCTACAGACAAAATAAATGAATTTGGGGAAAATATGAAAATGCAACTTTTGTTTCAAATATTGTGAGTGCAATTTTAACTGTGATTATAACATATATAGTTCAGACCAACTCAGTAGTGGATTGTAATGGAGCTCTGCTTCTTGTGAAACAGAACCATCTGAGAAGTCATTGGAAACTGTTTGGAAAAGGGCGGGCACTTTAAAGAACACTTGGCTGGTGATTGGATGAACCATGTGTCAATCAAACGTTTACTGAAGTCAGTCAGGAGAAGAGAGAAAACATCTTTTCTATCTAAAAAAGCCTTCAGTGTCGTTCTTTGCTCTTCTGTCAATGAAGAAATACTCTCCAGTTGCGATAGAACTGATGCTGTTGCAGCATCTACGCTAACCTCTTTAGGAGCCGCCCTTGTTGTTCACCAAACGGTCGCCTCTCTGTGTCATCACACACACATCAACCACGTCTGTCACCGCCAGTAGCTCCTCACAGGATGCTGATTGGTCTGGTCACAAACTCCTTACTGAGAAGATGGCCAGGCGATGTTTTTGCTCTTCTCTTGACATAGTTTTGTAATAGTTTGATTGACAGATGCTTCATCCAATCACCATATATTGTTTGAAAGTGCCTGCCCTTTGTTCAAAAAGTTTCCATAACGGCTTCTCAGATGGTTCTGTGTAACAAACCGCCTGGCATGTCAGGTTTAGTGAGCTTTTACTTTGATATGAAACTGTAAGTTTGTTACACAACTGTTTGTTGTGTCTCTGGCATGTAAAAGGCCAAAGGAAGATGTGAGACTGCTCTGAGCCAATTTGTTAGTGTTGTTAATGAGTTACGGACTGATGCGTTTAATTAATATCACACTCTCTTCTTGGAAATCCGTTCTATGTTATTAACAATCTCCTCTTCCTCCTCCTCCTCATCGGTCATCTTTTTGCTGGTATTTCTATTATTCTGCTTCTTTTCACTAAACATCTACACACCACAAACCTCAGAATGTGCTTCACAGTATATTTATTTGAGATTTGACTGACTCTACCTGTCAATGTGCATTAAACCAATCATGGTTCTGTACTTTCACAGGACATAGCGACATACTGTACTAAATATAGATTGTTTAATGAGAAATGTATGTTCATCCTGCAGTTAATTAACCAAAGATAATTTAATTAAAATAGTAATTTAACACCAGCCCCCATTAGATGCTCTCAACCTATGAGTAACACAATTTGATAAGACCCTATTCCCAGTTGACATTTTTCCATAACTTTTTTTAAAATATGCAACAGGTAAAAAGAGTTTTTAAAGTCCCAGTGAAACAGAAGTTAGAGTCTTTAGTTTCCGTATAACGTATTTCACAGTGAAACCGAATATTTGAATACGTTTTACAGAAGAGAAAATAGTTTTATTTTACATTTATTTGTCAAGAGATAAATGAACAATTAATAGGAACACAGGATTAAAACTGGGAAAGTGTATTTTGCTGATACCTACTGCTACTACCATTTTTTTAAATGAATCACATTATTATTTCTATTACCGATACCATTAACGCACATTACTAACTTAGCTTCTTTCCTGGAGTCTTTGTGCTTTCTCGCCTCACAGGTTTCCATGGATCGTGGTTATATATGGACCCTGGTCCTGCCTGACACCCCCTGCTACTATCATTATTATTAGTAATCGCATTTCTATTGCCGATACCATTACTGCTTTTGTTATCATTGTTATTCTACTATATCCATTGCTGCTGTTCTTACTAGTAGTTGTAATTTTGCCATTATTATTCTGCTTACTACTCTAGCCGAGGTCACATCCTGGATCTGGTCTGCTCCACTGGTCTCACAATACCTCAACTCTCCAGCCTCAACCTCAACATCTCTGACCACCTGTCTATCACCATGGACATTGACATCCCTATCCCCATCCCAAAAGCTAAGCGTAACATATCCTTCAGAAATCTCAAATCTATCTCCCCCACAACTCTTTCAGCCTCTCTTGCCAGTACCATGTCTGCCTCCCCTGCCCCGCTGTCTGATAATCCCTCCGATCTTGTAAACTACTACAATAACACACTCTCCTCCTGTCTTGATCAGCTGGCTCCCATTAAAACCAAAACCGTCTCATTCACACACTCAGCTCCCTGGTACACTCCTGAACTCCACCAGATGAAATCTCGAAAGCGCCAGCTTGAAAGACTCTGCAAGAAAACCGGTTTAACAGTCCATCTCCAAGCCCACTCCGACTACCTTCAACAATACAAAGACGCTCTCATCTCAGCCCGGTCCACCTACTACTCACACCTCATACAGTTTGGCTCCTCTAACCCAAAGGCTCTCTTCTCCACAATAAACAAGCTTCTCAAACCCAAGGACAACACCTCCACATCCTTCACAGTGAACAAATGTAGCTCTTTTCTTTCATTTTTCCAAACAAAAATTGACACCATTTACAGCAACCTGAACACCTCCCCTGCCTTTTCCATCTCTCCACCTGCCCCACCCTCCACCCCTCAGCCCCTTTCTCAGTTCTCCCTTGTGTCCCCATTGGAGCTGCCTAACTTCACAACTGGAATGAGAAGCTCCACCTGCATCCTGGATCCCAACCCATCTAATCTGGTCAAGGACTGTCTCCCAGCCATCTCACCACTCATCACAGTCATTAACTCCTCCCTCAGCTCCGGTTCAGTCCCCGACACACTTAAACTGGCTGCTGTCACCCCCATCCTCAAAAAACCTGGACTTGACCCTGACACCATGAGCAATTTCCATCCCATCTCCAATCTTCCCTTTCTGTCAAAAATACTGGAAGGCATTGTCGCCACACAACTCAAAGCCCACCTCATCTCCAACGATCTGTTCGAGCCATTTCAATCCGGTTTCCGCTCACAGCACAGCACTGAAACAGCCCTCCTCAAAGTCACCAACGACCTCCTCCTCTCCTCAGGAGCTGGTCACCTCAACATTCACTGCAGCTTTTGACACCATCAACCACAACATCCTTCTCTCCCGCCTCGAATCCTCCCTCAACATCACAGGAACTGCTCTCTCCTGGATTAAATCATATCTCACAAACAGACAGTTCATCAGCATCAACAACTGCACCTCCTCCACTGCTCCTCTGTCTCAAGGCGTCCCCCAGGGTTCGGTGCTTGGTCCTCTTCTGTTCATCCTCTACCTGCTCCCTCTTGGTAACATCATCCGTCAACATGGTCTTCACTTTCACTGCTACGCCGATGATGTCCAGCTCTACATCTCCACAAAAGCCATTACCACTGCTACTCACTCCTCTCACCAACTGCCTCACTGACATTAAATCATGGATGCAAACCAACTTCCTCAAACTGAACTGTGATAAATCTGACATGATCATCATCGGTCCCAAATCCCTCACCAAAACCGGTCACAACTTCTGCCTCACCA
Source organism: Anarrhichthys ocellatus (assembly GCF_004355925.1). Classification (NCBI taxonomy): domain Eukaryota; kingdom Metazoa; phylum Chordata; class Actinopteri; order Perciformes; family Anarhichadidae; genus Anarrhichthys; species Anarrhichthys ocellatus. The sequence continues at coordinate 515,995 of NW_022280166.1, read as the reverse complement.
TCGACAACTCCACTCTGTCTCCCTCCCCACACATCCACAACCTCGGAGTCATGTTCGACAGCAACCTCTCCTTTGAACAACACGTCGAACAAATCACCAGAACTGCCTTTTTCCACTTAAAAACATAGCCCGTATCCGCCCATCACTCTCCTCATCTGCTGCTGAAACTCTGATCCACGCCGTTATCACCTCCAGAATTGACTACTGCAACAGCATTCTTCACGGCACATCATCCAAAATCCTAAATAAACTCCAGTACATCCAAAACTCTGCTGATCGCCTGCTCACCCACACCCGCTCCCATGACCACATCACCCTTGTTCTCCAGAACCTCCACTTTTAAAACTGTGATGACATCCTCAGCCAGTCTCATGTCGTTTTCAGTCAAAGTCACAATGTCTTTTTCAGTTTTCTTCACAGCTTTGTCTGTCATTGCAGAGTACACTGCAGTCTGCTGCTCAAGATATCTTTCAACCATATCATGGCTAGAATTCCATCTAGTTTGTACATCTTGGATTAGTTTATGTGCAGGAAGCTGCAGCAACTTCTGTTTTGTCTTCAAAACATGTGCTGCCGTTGTGCTTCTGAGAAAGAAGGTCACAATGTCTCTGACCTGTGCTAGGAGGCGAGAGATCTGCGGCACTGCCATTGATTTGTGAGATGCTAGATTAATGACATGGGCAAAGCATCCTATTTGTGATCCTAGTCCAGCAGCTCCAACAGCATTAACTATATTCCTGGCATTGTCAGTAGTCACAGGAATAGTTACATTAGCTCACTCCAACTTCCACTGCTTCTGTCATCTCTTGGGCCAAATCTTCACTAGTGTGACTCTCAGGTGGGCGTGTCTGCAGAACGTGGCTCTTCATCTCCCATTCAGTGTTGCCAACTTGGTGACTTTCTCGCTAAATCTGGCGACTTTCCAAACCCTCATGGCGACTTTTTTTGTCAAAAGCTACTAGCGACAAATCTAGCTACTTTTTCTGGTGGTGTTGGAGACTTTTCTGGTGTTTTGACTCTGACGTGAAAGCACGTACCATTCAGCACGCGGGAGCTGCCGTGAGCCCCTCCGCTGCCTCAAAGCACTCAAAGGTGGTTAGTGTCACAGTAGCCCCTCGCGCAGCAGTCCCAGCTGCAGAAAGAGACCCACACTCTCCTGTGTCCAGACTGCAAATGAATCGCGCATGCGCAAAGCCGCCGCTGGTCCCGCCTCTCTCCCACAGCGCTCATTACAATTATGCAAATTAGGCGATGACGTCATTTAGCGACTTTTAGGACAGCCAATAGCTACTTTCCTTACTGAGGAGTTGGCAACACTGCTCCCATTCAGTGGTCAGGTAATGTGCCGTTACAGTCAGGTAGCTTTGTGTAGCCCTCGATGTCCAGGCATCCGTTGTCAGAGCAACAGCGGGTGCCTCGGACATTTGATTCTCCACTTGTGCTTTTGTTTTCTTGTACAAAATGGGAATTACGGTGTGGCTGAAATGGGCTCGTGAAGGAATTGTGTAACGGGGCTCAATAACATTCAGCAGGTTCATGAAGCCTGCGTTTTCCACTACAGAGTCCGGTCTCATGTCCGCGGCTATAAATGTACCAATCGCCGTGGTGATGGCCTTAGCCCTATTCGAATGGGCAGTGAACAGCTGCTTAAATGCTTCGGGGAGAGTTTGAAGTGTGTGTGCTGCTCCAGGTTTTCGTTTAGTTCCAACCACTGCCACACTGGGGTGATGTCGGCGTAAATGGGTTAACATGTTTGAGGTATTCACACTGATGTAGCCTACACTCGTGTAGCAAATGCAACATACCGTTGTTTTTTTATCCACCACTCTCTCGCCATCGCCCTCATAGTTCACAGAGAAACCAAAGTGACTCTAAACACCAGACCTGTAGGTCGTTGGAGGATCTTCTATTTCTGGTCTATTACTAGCCATGTTGCACCGAGCTAGCGTTGTGTAGCATGTCTCACAGCGCAAAAGTGTCCGACTAGAGTAGAACGTTTTTCTTTGGTGGTGGGCGTGTCAGAGAGCACGCTGTCCGTTACATCATGTGTGTTGCCAGTTTGAGAACAGTGGCTCCACCGAAAACATTATATTCTCCACAATTTAAGCTTCTGCATTTTCCAAATGCACTAGTATTATAATAAAACGTATTGTTCGGTTAGTCATGCGTACCGAACCGTTCAATATGAATACGTGTATCGTTACACCCCTACTGCAACCTAAACAGAAACAACAGCGTTTAATGCTTTGTGATGCTAGTATCATTATTTGTATAACACATAGTGATATGTGATCATGTGCTAGGGCCCAATCAGTAATCCAGAAGACCTACATCCAACTCCAAGCTGCTGCTTTCTTTAAATTTAGACAGTATACATCAAACAAGGGCAAACTTCACCCAAAGCACAGAACCATACTTGCTCATCTGTTCACTAAAACTTGCCAGATGTGTGCATACACACACACAGACACACACACGTTTAATGCATATCTGATACCAAAGTGAACTGTACTCCAACTAAAGCATTTCACCATGAATATAAATATTTATCAAAGTCTGTAGTGAACATACAGTAGGATGTTATTGTGGATAAATGTGTCTTCCACACAGGCCACATTTTATTCACATAGATCACAGATTTCAAGACATTTGCATATTCTGCTGCATTATGTTTATATTGACTTTGAGATTAAAACTGACAGATTTAGTTATTTTACATACTTTTCACATCTCAAGGTCTTCGTTTAGCGAATGGAGCTGGTTTAATGTGTAAATAAGTAAAACCCAAAGACATGATGGCCTTCACTCAGGCCATGGCTACACTTTGATTTCAATGTGACTTTTATGATTGGATGTGCCACATCAGAATTCAGCTGAGTCTGTGTGTCCACTTCAATGTTACCTGCCTGAGCGGATAGTGATCAGAATTTCTTTGTGGTCAAAGGAGCGACTGAAGCCGTGCATAAACACATTTCATTTCCTACAAATTCTTCACAACAAAAGTCCCCTGCTATTTTTTGCAGCATTCCTCCTCACAGTGTGAGTATACTTGGTTTATTGAAGAATAACTGCAAACAAAGCTCCTTTAAATTCTTCATAATAAAAGATATTTTGAAGCAGAAAAATCATGAAATGTTGGGTTTCCATTAGCAGTAGCATCATTATATTAGGACTCATACAGTGGGTCCCAGCTGTGCCCCAATCAGGTTTTCCTACTCTCTTCCCTTTGCTCTCGTGTGGGCGGAAGATGATGGGAGACCTGTGTTTGATAAATTGTCCAGATTGTGTCCATATGCTGTGCTTACCTCATTGAGATCCCAACTTAATGCGAACCAGGCGACCACCACATGTGGTCTGGCTGATTGGATCCCTATGTGAGCAAGAACCGATCTGGAAATGCACAGACTTGATACGTCCTGGCATGATCGGACGACCAAACCTGGCATTTAAAAGAACAATGTCACCACGGCCATACACAAGATGCAACCATAAGGCAACTTGGTTAAAATGAATGATTAAACTAAATGTAAACTAATATGCAAAGCTCCTGGCTAGCTCCAGTCGTACATTTCCAAATGTTTTATATCCAGCCATGTTCTCCTGAAGGAGAATCTCTTTGTTTGTTTTCTTACATGAGTGAATGCCTGAGAGGTTTATATTTAACAGTACATTGTTTGCATCTTGCAATAAATATTGATATGTTCTTGATCACTTTGTGTTGTCTATTTGACTTTTCTGTTGAAAGATTATGGGTTTTGAGGCACTGATGGGCTTTCAATGTCATTGATAAATGCTTTGTAAGGCATAGATGGTCCCCACTTTAGATGAGGTCACACAAAATACTTTACTAACGAGTAGTAACTACCTGAATTAATCATGAATTACAGTGTTAATACGCATTTATAAAGCATAAATTAACCATAAATCTATATATAATCTGTATATATACATATATATATATATATACGTTAAAGGATTTGGCAGCACACAAGTCATTGTCTTAGCACGGCTAACGGTTAGTTAACACTCAGTTTACCACGATTTGTGTCTAAATGTATGCCGAAATGGTTCAAAATATAACCGGTCTCCTCTCAGCTTTCAAGCCGCCTCCCACTGCAGAATGCCGGTGTTTATCGCTGCAGATATGCTTCCGTCCGTTATCCTCGTGACAATATCAATATCATAATTAGCTTAGTAAAAAAACATGTGATCAGGTTCTTCTTACTGCCTCCCCCAAACTATACTGTCCTGTTGAGACAGACAGGACAAACAGAGAAAAAAAGTTGTATACAAATTGTATAAATATATACATACATATAAATATATAGATACATAAATATACTGTATGTATATATATCCAAGTCAATGGGTTTTATGGGTTGCTATCATTCTAAACAGTACAATGCATATTATCCATATTTACAATTTGCATTCCTTCAGTCTGCATGAAAGTGTGTATCGTTGCCATGGGCAACAAGTACCAACTGATGTTAGCCTACATTAGCTTGCTAATAAAAACGAGTAGCCATACTATTACAATTCGGCCTTTTTTTACTAAACTAATTACAACTACCAACAGTCATACCTTCAAGGACCTTAATGTATTGTCACATAATGTCAAATAACGACAAATAAAGACTTAAATACCGCGGAATCCGCTCCAAAACAGTGGCAGCTTGCAACAGGAAGTGCCTCTACCAGCTGCCGCTGCCACGATTTGAGCCAGCTCCCATTGCACTACCAGTTGCCATTGTTTGCTGACTTCTGACCTGTCGCCTCCGCAAATTGCGCAAATGCTGGCAGCCTCGTGGGGAGGGGAGGGGGGAGCTGCGCTCATGTGATTGGTTGAAATGAGAATATTGAAAAAAAAACGCATTTGCGAATCCAGCCACATCAGGGGAATCTCAAAAACCCATACACGAATGTGGAGCGATCCACAAACAAATTGAAAAAATCCACACATAAATACATACAAATGCAGAAATATATTTGTGATTTTTTTTTTTTACATTTATATAAATCGGAATTCATTGATGTGTGCATTGGAATGTATTTGTGAATCGTTCCGCGTGCATTTGTAAATCAAATATATTTGTGAATTGTTCTGTGCACATTTGTGAATCTTTCTATTAGCATTTGTGAGTCTTTCTGTGTGCAATTTGCAATTATTGAGACTGATCTGACCCCATATGATACAGACACACAGAAAGCCCTTTTGTAGTCATGTATAGAGATCTCATTCTGACTTTACTTTCTTTTTCTTCAGAGCTGGAGGCCGCACAGAGGTTTTTGGAACAACCTGTCCTGTGAGTCACATGAATTGGTTCTGCAAGTTCTGTACATTTTTTTCAGCTAACCAACGCAGCATAATAAGGCATTACAAGCTAAAACACGGACACTATAATAGGTCTTGCCCCTTGCCTTGCAATGACTGTGTGTGCTCTTTTAAGACACAAGTTGCTCTTAGAAATCATTTGTTGAAACATGAATCAGTGGGTAATCAGTCTCAGCCAGCTGTTGCCCGTGAATCTCAGTCCAATGTTTTAACTCATCGACTGCAGTGTGAACTATGCAATTTTTCTGAGCCATGTACTCTTAAGCAATACTTTCTTCATTTGGGAACTCATTTGAAAAGTAAGGAAACTGTCAGGTGTACTTTTGAGCACTGTCAATTTAAGTCTGGTGTGTATTCCACCTTTACTGGGCACAAAAGTAGATATCACTGTGAATCTGGAATTAAAAAAATAAGACCTGAACTAATTTATGATCAAAGTCCAGCAGAAACCAGTACTGACCAAGTAGGAGATGTGGGTTCGGTAGATTTTGATAACCCTCCAAATGATGACAGTGACAATAAAGAAAGTCGAGAATCTATTAGGCATCGACTTGCATCTTTATTCCTACGTATGCAAACAATTCTGCATGTATCCAAGTCAGCTACACAGGAAATAGTTAATGAACTGTATGATATAGGTGTTTTAGCAGGAGAATTTAGCAATAGTTTAATTGAAAAAGTGCTACGGAAACATAATTGCAACACTGACAACACTGTTCTAACTGTGGTAAGGGAAACACTTAAGGAAACCAATCCTCTTAGTTTACTTTCAAAGACAGGACCTTTTGGCACTGATTACAAGAGGTCATTGTTTTTCAAAAACAATTTTCCTGTCATTGAGCCTGTGGAATATACTGTATTTTAGACAATACTACCAGGAAGAAGACATTTGTATATGTCCCCATTTTAAGTGTTTTAACAGAGTTACTCAATAGAAAGGATATTTTAGAAAAAGTATTAATTGAAGAATCAATTACAACGCAGTCTGGTAATTTTAAAAGCTTTCGTGATGGCTTATTCTTCAAAGACAATCCATTGCTATCCAGAGAGGAGCTATCGATTACTGTTGGCCTGTACTCAGATGACTTTGAAATATGCAATCCTTTAGGCACATCTAGAAAAAAACACAAAGTGTGTGCTGTGTATTGGGTTATAGCCAATCTGCGTATCAAATATCGGTCATCTCTACAATCTATATTTTTTGCAGTGCTGTGTAACAGTAATGATGTTAAAACATTTGGCTATGGGAAAATTCTTGAGCCACTTTTAAAAGACATACAGGTACTTGAGAATCAAGGTCTGTTCATCCAGAGGTTAGGAGCAAGCGTGAAAGGAACAGTGCTGTTTGTCTCTGCCTTGCATTATAGTCGTTATCTTTCAGTTAGTAACTCAGGACTCTTTGCTATAACTTGTGTATGTTCAATGCTGATATATCTTGAGTCTATTTTTATGGTGTAATATTCAGACAGTTGGACAACACTGCTAAATGCTCAGTAGTAATTTGGAATATAAAATTGAATCAAAAAACATCGCAAATCTTTAAGTATTCTCATCCTCATACTCCCACAATCAAACAGCTCTTCTCTCCTTTACTCCGGTGCCTTTCTATCATAATTTTTGGCTTTGCTAATGCATATACCATATATTTTGGCCAGGGTGTAGGCTGCTTTTTTTCTAATTGTGGAAGTTCAACCTCAGTTTATATATGACTCTATAATAAACTGTGTAGACAAAATACAGACAAAAGGATGAAAACATCCTCATTGAAACCCATTTAATTATTGATCCCACAGTCATTACAGCATATAGTCATGCGTTCTATGATATATGACTATCAAAAAATACATGCACTTAGCATGCAGAATATATATATATATATATATATATATATATATATATATATATATATATTTATTTTTTTAATAAAAACACTGGCATTGTGTAAACAAACAGGCAATAAAAGGTTACAATTCTGAATATGAATGAATATTTGGTAGTCCTGATCAGGACTAAAATAGTTAAAAAGAGATTTAACTGTGAAAGTAGAAAGTAATATTAAGATATGATTTTATGGCAGTTTTGATGCAGACATTTTTGTCCTTAGAAGAGCAGAAGTGAGGCTCAAGTGTTAAATAATACTGTTAAGATTCACCATAACCTATATTGTGTCATTTTCCCACTTGATCACCTTTTTTTCATTTTGAGAGAGCAGCCATGTCCCATCTAGCATGTACCTGATTGTGATGCATCTTAATCTGTTCTAAACCACAGTTAGCTTGTCAAATACAAAGTGACACAGGAGCAGCCCCAAGTGTTGTCAGAAATAAGTAACATAGGTGTGCTTGATTGCTTAAGTACAGTAGTCACAGTTTGTCTTCTGTTGTGTGTAGAGACTTCAAACCAGAAGAGAAGAGATGCTGCTTTACTTGGACTTCCGTATTACCTGAGGGAGGACTCCAAAAGTTTCATCTGTCTGTGAGGTGTGTGGCATGTGAAACTCTACTACAAATATGAGACAGAAAGCTAAATATTTTGTCCATCAAACTATGACATAATAATTTACTTACTAACCACTGAAAATATTGTGTAATAGATGTAAAAGAAAGCTTGAGTCACAGATGAAAAAGTGCAATTTTAAACCTTTTTTCCTATCATGTGATGTTTCCCTGCTGTCTTAACAAACATTGTATTAAACTTTTAAAAGCATTAGAGCCAATATCAAATTAATGTCTAGTGTTAATCCAGCTATTGAAAGTGCTGTCATTCAGTTTTATTCTGATGGCAAGTCAAAATTTGTGTTTTGATTACCCATTTGGTTTAGGGAGATATTCAAACCCAAGACCCCATGTTTTTTATCTATTCTAATTGCCTTATGCTTTATTTATTACACATTTACTACAAATTAAGTCTTTAATGTGCGGCATTTTCAGAACTTTTAAGATTTCTAAGATGTTGAATTATGCAAATGACCATGACCAGTTTTTCTTATTTCTCTCATCCTGTCAAATGAGAAGTAGTATAAATACAGAACAGCGTCCTGAGCATGCGCTGCCCCAAACAAAGGTTTTCTCCAGAGATCACTGAGAGAACCTATTACAGTTTTTCTCGATTGCTAAGACACATTTCTTGAAACGGTCACAAAACGGACACAAAACCTCATCTTCAAGCACTATTTGCAAAATGAAACTTTCGCCTCAAAACAGTTTTACCTGTGCTCAAAATCAAACACTGCTCTCAAATCATAAACAAAGTGATCAAAATAATGTACACTATTGTCAAAAAAGAGGGTTGAGATCCCAGGAAAGCTGCCTTAAAAGAAGGAATACAGTTCGATATGAAAGTAGGCTAAGGGACACAAAGCATATAATGAGTAAAGGATGAAATCTAATAATCATTTTAAAGCAAGTATGTATAACATAAGAATAATGAAGTGATTTAACAAACGTAAAACTGATGATAATAATGTATGTGTAACTGAGTAAAGTGAAGTCTGTGTGTGGGTGGAAAGAGCTGATGTAAGCAGGGTGGGGGCCTTAACGGCTGAGATCATAACAGATGTTGGGGTGTTGTCCGAACACATATACGGGTGTAACCTGAAACACGCTCAAACATTGAGGAAGTGAGAGTATCCACAGAGGGAAGTTAGGTGTGTCCAGCACACACACACACACACACCCAGAAAGTTGGGTGTTGTTCGCAGCACACACACATAATCAATGATGTCATGTTAATCACATGCCGAGTGAGGGAGTGTTGGGGAGGAGGGGGGAGAGAGAGCTCAAAGTGTTATAAAAAGAGAGACTTGCAAATAGCAAGATGGGATTCAACGCGGGAGCCACCCAAGTGCTCCACGGAGGAAACACTGGACCTCGCTCGACAGCCGCATCGGAGGACTTCGTCTCTGTTCACGGAAAGAAGACAGCCGTTCCTGGACAAAGATTGAAAGACGGAGATTTTCCTCTCCCCCGTTTGACTTTAACAACCGGACAACAGATGGACCCAGCCACCCCAAAGACTTTGTACTGAGCCTGAGGGATCGCTGAAAGGACTTCGTTGGCCGCGCAGGAGGAGCCGAAGGTCAGGCCAGACCTTCGCTCCTAAAAACCCCAAAAGGACTTTTTATTACATCGTGAATCCAGCTCCACTGAGCCGCCTCGGCATCGAAAATTAATGAGTATAATCTAAGAAATTGTAACCTGATCGAATCAAGTATAGTATTATTTAATGTGAGCTGTAGCTGTGCCCCTGCTAATAGATCCTGTAATAAATATCTAATCTGCATTTAAAGTAAATTTCTCAAGAGAATTCATTTGCTGAAGTAGTAGAAGTTCCTCGTGGCAGTAAAAGGTTAAATCTATTGTATGTTTAACAACAAAAGTTCTTAATGGTTATCCTAGTGACCGGTCCACTTAACAGTCCCTTACGGTTTTAGTTGTAATCCTAGCCGTTAAAATCTAACCTGGCAATTTACCAAGAGCCCGGATCCAAAAGACGAAAGCTGCCATAACTGACGCGACTAGGTAGAAGCGCCCGGCCAGGGTGGCCCCCTCGGCCAAGTGCACATTACCAGTGGAAGCAGGGTAGACATCAGGAGTAACAGTAGTTAGCAGAAGCCAGGCGAGTTTCCTCGACAGAACACCAGCTCGCCAATCTTTTAATAGAGAGCTGAGTCAGTAGGTAGCCCCGTATCAGGCCAGAGAACCCCCGGATCTAACACGTGGCGCCCGAACAGGGACTTGACGGAAAAGGAGTACGTTGAGTCCAAGAAGAAGAACCCTGGCGGCCGAGAGAGGCTGCCGTTCGTGTACGAAGGACCCGAGGAGGAGAGACTTGGGTAGAAAGTAACACTGCCCAAGCCTCAGTGAAGTTCGACTGCGAGACATCCAACGCATCGAAGGTGTGCGTGGTATTTACAAGCCAGCACAGGAGAAGCCGCAGACATCGGAGGAGCATCGACCAGACTCATCCGACACTGCAGAGGGGCCAGAGCCAGATCCCATCCCTACTCAACGGCCGACGAGAGGCTTTGGGAGGAAGGCGACTCGAGACAACAAATACAAAGGCCAAGATGGCAGACCAGCAGAAAAGACAAGATGGCCAAGGACCCAGCCAGGCACCGGACGGGACTCAGCGGGACGAGCCAGTGACATCGCCTGTGGACCAGGCGGAGGGATCGGCACCGGACGGCAGCGAGGACCGGAAGGACGATGCGGCTGGAGGAACGGCATCGGGAGAATCAACAGCGGACAAAGACAAAGACAGAAGCTACATGCGGCACCAGGTCATCCTGCGCGGCAGAGGATGGGCGACCTGGGACGCCTCAGTCCAACAACACCTAATCGAGCTACATCCAGATGAGGATATGGCGACTGTTGTGGAAAATGTAGACCGGCTGTGCACAGAGAAAGGGGGATATATGGCTCCCCGTCTCCTCTCAGGAATGGCTGTGACGGTGATACAGTGTCCAGACCGGCCAAAAGGGCCGAAAACCAAGAAAGAAGTGGGAGAATGGCTGACCTGGTGGCTCGTAGTGATGCAAACCATCCAGGGCAAAATAGTCACCGTGATAAGCCCCTCACCAGATTACGACGCAATCGTAAAGATGCTGGCAACAGAAATAGGAGCGGGTGAAGTCATTATAAAGCCATCAGTAAAGGCTACATCTCGCTACAAAGAAAACCAAAAGGAGCTAGACGAAATAGCTCGCTACATACAAGAACATGACTGTTATGCAGACAAAGAAGATTAATTAGTCAGTCACGGGGGGACCGCGACCCCAGCGGAGTCCTCGTCAGGAAGCGAGTCTGACGAGTCAGAAGAAGGAAAAGCAGGCACAGAAGAAGCGGGCGAGGAGGAGGATGTCTCACTGCTGAGCAGAGACGAAGGGCATCTTGCACTCCCACCGACCTTTACGATGAGAACCCCCGCTCTAGAGCAAAAGACTCTGGAAGACATGGACAACCAAGAACCGGGGCAGCACAGGAAAGAGACGAGGAAAAAAACACCCCAATGTCCCACGAGGGGACGACTTCCTCCCGCCGCTAAGAAAGATGCCCGCAGATACTAAAAAGTATGCGAACCAAACAGGGATAACCGCCTACAATCATTTCGGAGAACCCTGGGACATAGACGGCCATGGGTTGGTGGTCTTGACCAACTCCCACCTGAAACCTCATCTCAACCGGTTTAGGAAAGCACCGATGCGCCAAGGAGGGGTTCTGTACAAAAAAGAGCTTGAAGAAAGCCTCAACACCTATCGGAAAAAGAAAACATCGGTAGTGGTCACAAGTGGGTGAGAATCAACCTACTTCGCAGTGCTACATGTCCCAATTGAAGGGTATGACGAGGGAAAAAATCTGGACACCTACCGGGACGAACTAGAGGAAGCACTGGCAGGAGTAGATCGGGCCAGTGAATTGACCTATAAAAGGGTTGTCATTTGCGTCGACGGCACAAGGTCAGGCCACCTACCTTGGGAGGTGGCCGAAGAGGCGGCCATGAGAGTCATGAACCAACTGATGAAAGTCGGACTCATGTCCAAGAGTTGGTCATAGTCACCTCTGTAGCTCAATACCAGGAAAGAAAAGAAAAAATACTGAGACCCCTCCTGATGACCGAAGGACCCAACAACTGGAGGGCAGGGAAGCCCAAATACGAAGACGAAGAAGCCCCTATTGCTAGGGCAGTCCGACCCCGACTTCCCCCAAAACCGGACCCACGAAAGGAAGCGGAAGAAAGGGGGAGCTATCACGAGTCGACACCTGGACCTTGGAGCCGAGAAATGAGACCACCACAGACCAGCGCGAGCCAGGAGAAACCCTCGAAGAAAAAAGAAACACCAACCGCCGCCTCACGAGGGGTAGCAGTGCAAACTGAGGTGGAGACTCCTGTGCCAAGACGATCAGAAAACGCGGCCACGAGCCCAACAGAGTCCTTGGGCCTGCAGAGAATGAAATACAAAAGTACCGGAGAAGGGTCCATAAGGTTCATGAGCCAGGGCCAAATCGGGGCAAGTCCCAGAACACTGGTGAGAACACCCGAAGCAATCCATCCAGCACCACTCACACCACCACCAGAGGTAGAAAGCGAGTCAGACTCTGCAGCCGAGGACTCAGCCAATTCAGATGAAGAAGAGACGGTGCCAAGCCTGACCTCGATCGAATACGAGGCCCCAGGAGGGGTGAAAGATCTGAAGCAAGGAAGCAGAAGAGGCACGAAAAACCCACTGCCCCTTCTATCAGTGTACTCGGCTTCGCAGAAACTGGCCAGAGATGACCGATATGGGCCCATGACCACCAAGGACGGGAGACAGGCCTATGCTCCAGAAGTTGGCCAAACACGACATCGAGGGAATGAAGGGGGTAATGGTATACGCCACAAAAGGAGAATGGGCAAATTTTCTGATGACCCCAACCTACGGCTCCCTCGCAGCCTACACGAAGCTGACAAGTAATTTCCGCACGGGCTTTCAGGCAATCGAGTACGATGTCATGCTACGACGGTTGAAGAAAGCAGCTTTCAAGTGGGCCCAGGAAGAAGAAAAGGCGCGACAACAGGACATCTCGGACAGCGAGGAATAGCAGCCGGGAACGGGGCCGGGCTCGAAACGGAGCAACAACCTTACCACAACTGAAGGAAACGTCGGGTTAACAGAGATGCAAACCTCCACCCAGAGCTTTAACGAGTTTAAAAAGATCAAGGCCATGGTGGCGAACAAAGACCCGAAAGAGTTGGTACAAGAATACTTGACGCAGAAGTGGCTCATGGTGAAATCCAGCTCCTCAAATGATGAAGCGAAGAGACTGTGGTTGGCACATGTGACGGACCAACCAATGGGTCCCGAAGAAACCGCGGAACAGCACTACCGACGAATAGTGCTGGAAGACTGCGAGGATGAAGAGTCACAAATCGAAAAAGCGAGAAAAAGCTTAGACTCTCACCCAGGCGTGGAACGCCTTACGACAAATCTAAGAAACTGTAAGAAAGTGGGATTTGAAGAAAAAACACTTTGACGAGAAAAGAGAGAAAGGAAGCCAACCGAAGCCGGCGGCTCCTAGGCCATCGTACGACAACGCGAGGCCCACCGAGGGGCCCGGCCCAGCACAGACACCAAGGAGACCGCAAGGAGGATTCCAAAGGGCCCCGCAAGGCTTCCAAAGGCAAGAAGGATTCCAAGGACAAGGCGGTTTCCCAAAAGCCCCGCCACAACAACAAAGGCAGGGGCCAAGGCCCCCGCCAGCCTACAGAGGAGGGGGCGGCTTTCTCTCCCCTGAAGATTACAACAAGTTGACAACAGAGCAAAAACAGGCCCTTCGTGTCTCCCGCTCCGCAGGGAGCGAAGGGCCAAGAAAGTAATGGCTAAGCAGGCGCGGGTCACGGTGGAGCATGCTTACTGGGTTGGAGATGACATCTATACCAACGTGGATGGAATCCCCTACCAGATAGACTCCGGTGCTGAAGTGTGGATGACCCGCAAAAGCCTTAAAACAGAAGGACACCTGACAGTTCAACTAGCCGATGGAACCTTCAAAAAGGTCCCTTTTGGGATCTGGAAAGGAATTGTATGGGCTCTAGGACCCTACAATTTAATGACAATAAAAGACTTAAAGGGGCTGCATGGAAGCCCAGAAACCAGAGTTCCAGTGAAAAAGCGATTGAAGACCCTGGGGGCAAGATTGATCCACCTGGGATCAGCAACACGGCAATGGTACAAACCAGTGGACATTCCAGAAGTAAGCAAGCAATGGATTGAAGAAAGCGACTTATTCCCGGAGGGAAAAGAAACGCTAAAAGACATCCTATCAAAGGCTGGAGTGGCTCGGTTCAAAAATGACTGTGGGGACCTGGGTGTGAAGTATACCCACACCATAGAAGGAGGTGTACACCCGCTGTCCGCCAGTATCCACTGAACCCGGGTGCAATTGCAGAAATGGACCTGATCGTCACGGAGCTGAGCGACTTGGGGGTAGTGCGAGAGGAGCCATATCCCATCACCAACAGCCCAATACAGGCAGTCAAAAAGCCTGAGTCATCGGGAGGAGGATGGAGACCTGTCATCAACTTTAAGGCCCTCAACCGCAGAACTGTCGCCAACCAAGCCAGCCTGATCAACCCCCAAGGGACGCTGAAAACTCTGAGACTGAAAAAGTACAAATCCTGCATAGACCTGGCAAATGGATTTTTCTCACTGAGGCTAGCCAAAGCCTCCCAAGGCAAGACGGCGTTCACCCACAAAGGTAAATCGTATGTCTGGGAACGGCTACCACAAGGCTACAAAAACTCTCCAAATGTTTTCCAGTCAGCCGTAATGGACATACTGGACAGTCTGGAAGCAACCATATACATCGATGATGCATTCATTGAAGATGACACAGAAGAAGAACATCTGGTGAAATTGAGGAAAGTGGTTGAGCGGCTTACAGCGGCAAGATTGAAACTAAATCTAAAGAAAGGCCAATTTGGACAATTCCAAGTGAACTACCTGGGGTTCCAGGTCTCTACCGACCTGGGACTCTCGGACGGATTTCGGGGAAAAGTGGAGCAGATCGACCCGCCAGCCTCGCTGAACGAACTACAGAAGGTGCTGGGACTCTGCAACTACGTTAGGGACCATGTCCCTAGCTACCAAAAATACGCAAGACCGCTGTATGCCAAGTTGAGAAAAGAAGATCCTGAGGAGACCCACAAGAAGTGGGAATGGACAGCGACGGACCAAACGAACTTGGAAAACCTGAGGACAGCCATCAAAGGAGCTTTGAGGCTGGAGCCACGAAGTCTGACAACGAAGCTGGTGGCAGAGGTCAGTTGCAACGAGGACGATGCGGTGATAAAAGTGTGCAACAAAGGGGCAGGTATAGTGACTTTGTGGAGCTATACCCTGTCCTCCCTGGAAAAGAAATACCCTGCAGAAGAAAAAGAGTTGGCAGTCCTGGCAAGGTACTGGAGTACCCTGAAAGATCTAGCCCAAGGGCAGGGCATCAGGGTCCTCACCCAAAGCCAGGTCCATTGATTCCTGCGCAAAGCAATGGTAGAGAGCACAAAAGCAACGAACGCCAGATGGGGTCATTGGGAAGACATCCTGCTGGACCCGGACCTCGAGATCGGCCCTGCACAGCCCGCAAGCAAGAAAAAGACGCAACCAGACAACACACCATCCGAACTGTTAGAGTGGACCCTGTACACCGACGGCTCGAGGAAAGGACAAAACGACAAGGCCTACTGGGGCTTCATTCTCAAGCAGAAAGAGAAGGAGCGCTCAAGACAACGAGGCCAAGTCCCCGGTAGTGCCCAGACCGGGGAGGTAACAGTGATACTGGAAGGTCTGCTCGAATTGGAGAGGAGAAGGGTGAGAAGACCCAGAGTGATAACGGACCGTTATTACTGTGCTCAGGCCATATGGGAAGAAAATGGTTTCGAGAGCGCTAAAAGCAAAAAAGTGGCTCACGAAGACCTATGGAGAAAGATAACCGAATTGCGGCTAACCATGGAGCTCGAAGTGGTGCACCAGAGTGCCCACACGCGAGCAGGAACTCACTGGCAAGGAAATGAAGTGGACCGTTTCGTCCAGATGAGACAAGTTGTCTTTGTCGGGATCGAGAAGTGGGAAGAACTGCCCAAAGGAAGGGTAGTCCCAGAAGAGAACGTGAAGGAAGTGGTGCAGGCGGTGCATGGCGCACTAGGACATGCAGGCACCGTTCCGACGCGAAGGGAACTGGAAAAGCAGCGACTCTGGATTCCTGAAAGAGAGGCCCGAAGAATCCTTAAAGACTGAGTTGTGTGGTCGATACAACGCAGGAAGGAGAGGACAAAGGGTGGGAGGACTCACCATTAAAAGTACCGTTCCATGGGGTTCAGTATGCATGGATGTGGCAGGACCCCTAGGGGTATCAGGGAAGAATGGAGAAAAGTACCTCTTGGTGCTTGTGGACTCGATGTCAGGATACGTGACCACAAAAGCGGTGAGAAAGGCTAATGGCAACAGTGTTGTTAGCATGCTGGACCAAGTCTGTGGCTACTTAGGAGTGCCTAAGGAGCTCAGAACTGACAACGGCACGCACTTTCGAAACGCCAAGGTGGACCAATGGTGCCAACAAAATGGGATAATGAGGATCTTCTCTCCCCCATACACTCCCCAAGCCAACGGGGTGGTGGAAAGGACCATTGGTTTGGTGAAAAGTTGGATTGGCAAAAATGCCAACTCCAGAGAATGGAGCACTAAGACCCTGGACATTGCCAGGGCCTTGAACGACTGCTTCCGAAGTGACAGGCCCTCCCCCGCAAAGGAGTTGATGCACCGCCCCTTCACGTCACAGGAAGTAGGGCGGGGCTTGGAGGATAAAGAACCCAAACTCGAGCAGAAAGTCCCACTTCGAGTAGGACAGCGAGTCTGGATCAAGGCTCAGGTCGGTGCACCTGACTCTGCAGTCAAAGCCAAGTACGACAAATCCGACATAGTGGTGAAGATTTTGGACAGCAACACCGTTCAACTCAAGAAGAAAGGAATCCAAGGAGTGGAGCAGCTGAAGCCAGCTCCACACTAGGAGAAAACCAGGAACTCAAGAATGGCCACTAACATACAAGGTTTACCACCCTGCGTCAGAGTGGCCAATGTCAAAGGGGTGGTTACCATGAGAAGGAGTACTACGGGGATCTGGGCAGGCAGAGCCCTGAAGAAGTTGGAGTATGCAAAGAGAGGATTTATCTCCGGAGAAAAGGAGGTGATACAATGGAGAGAACTAAAGAATGACTGCATGGTCTGCATGCTGCCGACCACCCTAGTTGTTAAATGGGAGGAACCCGGGAACCAGAAACCGGTTAGGGTTACCGGGAAAAGAAAAGTTTAACAACATGCACCATAAGCCGGTGAAGGTTATGGATGCATACATATGCGGCATGTGCCGTATAGAGACGTTACCTAGGTTGACCATCCTCACCCAGTGGGACCTACGAGGGGTGAGGCCGGACCTTAGGGACTGCTTCTGCCAATGGGACGGAGAACGGCTACACCTCTGTGGATCATGCGCCCTTCTCCAAAAAAGCGGAAAAATGGTGCAGGCTGGTACCGCAGAGGGATGGCAGGTGAGTTCCTTGAGCCCCTGCAAACCCTGGCACCCGCCTCATGGGACTCGCGGGGTCCTGAGACTCCTCTTGAAACAGTTCGTGAGGAGCCCGGAGTACCCTCTGCACCATCTCTGGACCCAGAGGACGGGGAACCGCTGGAGGCCAGTGGGGGCCGGATAGCTGGACCTAGGGGAACTTGGAGAGAGTCGGTGTGGAGGAATTGGCCATACAGCCCAGCCCAGGCGGAGGTCACCTACCCACCACTGGCTGCAGTGCAGGTTCCTTCGGCCTTCAGGGTTTATCGCGACCCTGACGAACCAGGGTATTGCTCGGTGGCAGCAAGCTTGCCAGATTGCTGCCGAGACATGGCAATAACCCAGGGCTGGATGGGGCCCTGGGAGCTTACTTCCTGGAACCGGTTGATCGAGGAAGTTTTCTGTGATAACACTGCCCAAATACAGGAACTAGCCGCGATGCCAATAGAAGAAGGAGCCCGAGGCACGAATCTCCATTATAAGATCACAAACCTGGATGCCTTCGGACACACAGGAGCCAGGGCGAAAGAAAAAAGTAAGATCTTTACAGTCACCCCGGAGGGGTGGCAAAGAGACGGAATCATGCAATTACCAGGTTCATGGGCGACTAGAGCGGCCACGCCCACATGGCCAGAGCAAACAATGCGCGTGATGGTGACGGTGAAGACCGTGATGTCCCATTTGTCGGCGTATTCTCCATTGGGGTTGTTCTGACCAGAGCGGATGAGGCGTGGCCTCCACCGGAACCATGCATGGGATCTAGAGGTTTAAAAGCCTGGGCCCGGAAGGCGTTCCACAAACAGAGCTCTAGTGGTGGAAGAGATCGCAGCAAGAGCGAGTAGAAACATAATTGAAGAAAAAGGAAGTTGATTCTTGCAATGTCGCACCCAAACCAAAAAGGCAAACAAGGACAGAAACGCAAAAGGCTTTCCTCTGCTCCCAAAAAACCAGTAAGACCATATATTAAATTGCCAAATGAAAGAATCTACCTCGACAAACCAAGGAGAGATTTTGCATACAGAAAAGGTTTCTGTGGATCCGGAGCATATTTCTGCAGCAATGGCGAGTGTCAACGATCCCCAGACCTATGGATACCAGGGAAGGGAGACTTACGTAGGACTATACGGAACGGCTGGGATCTCCAGTATGACAGAATCTTAGTCATGCTGACTTGCCCATGGTTGACACAATCGGTCCCCTGTTGTCCTGCCTCGTCTCCCTGGATCTTGAACACCACTCACCTAAAAGTACAAGGAAAACATCTAAAGCTAAGGTGGGGGCCCAACTATGCTGATCATTTGCAAGAAGAATATGTTGAGATTTGGCTGGGTGAAGAGGTGATTTGGACAAACAGCCCAATTATGCGGCGCCGAACGGCTCTACACGTCAAAAACAAAGAGCGTTGTGTCATTGAGAATCACGATATGAGGTTACATACTGTCAGTTACCGCCTGCCTAGTCCAGGCCCGCCAAACCCAAACCCAGACCTACGGATGATGCATATGCCATATACCAAGGTCAGAAATTGGATGCACCTCCAGCAAAATCACTCCGACCTATGGGCAAAAGTAACGGAGCTCCAAACGGAAGACGGAGAGCCCCTATTCGCAGCACTCGCCCAAGTCAGAAACTTTATTTCACCAGAACAGATGTCGAAGGTGATTGCATCGGGCCACTCCCACAGCCAGCATCACTGGTAGTCACCTACGGATGGGTGTGGAGAGTGCTGGATGACAGAATTGGACACCACCCCTCAGTGCTATATCATCAGCTCCTGAAAGGGAGGGTTGTTCAGACTGACCCAGACTTGCCTCCGTGCTTCAGCTCCAGCCGTCACCAACCGACAACGGACCTGCAACCACAGATCTCCACACAGGCGAGACCTACTCCATGGATCTCCCAAGCCTGCTTGGGGGAGTTCAAGGAACTAGGCGACCCGCAAGATTAAAACCCAACAAATCAGTAAACAACGGCAAGCGACTGCAACAATCGACCACGGAACGGAAAATGGATATGTTTTTGCGTAATGGCTAAAACGGTAGCAGTAATGGCAGGACTAGCTGTTGTCTTAGCCATACTGTACCACTATGGTAGTGAACCATGGGCCCTAACTCATGTAAGGGTGTCCTACACTACCACAAAGAGGTTCAACCAGACATGCTGGACAGTGGAACCTGCAACAATTGTTCTCTCCAAATTCGCTGGTTGGGGGAGCAACACGACCCGGTTGGACCTGGAGGGTCTAGCTGGACTGCAAGAAGGGGGTGAGACAGCCCCGAACCTAACTGCTACTA
>NW_022280166.1:344692-474692 GCF_004355925.1 Anarrhichthys ocellatus | reverse complement strand
TCCACGTCCTAAACCTATACTACCCCTTGAGAAAGAAATGGCGGGCCAAGATACATTTGTAAAATACGTCACTGCGTCTAAAGTCTGAAAGTTAATTTGGTTCTCACTAGGACAGGAAACCAAAAAGACAAACACACATTCACTCTCCTCGGAGCTGAGGTCAGTGCTGCCCACCTACCCTGTGGCTAACAACAAGAGGCAACAGAATCTACAAAACAAATATAAGCAGATATAAATATGCAACAGAGAAAACAACAGTGGAGCTCTGACAAAGAGCTGCATGAGTGTTTCCGCCTACGACCATCATCCACTGCCTTGCCACTACCCCCCCCCCCCCCTCCACTCTCTCTCTCTCTATTCCTGTCTCTTTCTTCATTGTGCTCTGAATTCAACGCCTCCTCCTCATCTGCCTTCTCCCTCCCGCCTCCACACTTTCTCACTCTCTCCTTCATCTCTCTGTTCCTGCTTGGTTATGATCGCAGCCGGGCTTCATGGCTTGTGCTGCTAAATACAGCTTTCACTCGGTCACACTCGCACACACTCATCCATGCACACTTACCCACTCCCATGCTCTCAATCATAAGCTCCTCCCATCCAAATATAGTTTCTGTGACTTATGACGTATCAAATTAGAAAGTTTGAGTTGATGCAATTGGATAAAATCTTACCACTGACAAAACAGGGTTTTGTGAAATACATGGCATAGCTAGCTTCCATAACATATTAATACCCACGTACACTTTAAATATACACTTTTTTTCTCCTTAAAGCTTGGGTAGGTAACATAAGCAGCAGCCTCTGCTAGATTTTGAAAACCCAGTCCAGTGTTGCCAACCCTTTGTCAATGAAAGTAGCTAGCAGCTCCGAAGGTTGCTTAATCTAGCAATAAAGTTTGCAACACTGACAAGCCCGTCCCTTCAGACCTACCTAAAACTGAAGGCAGGTAGACTGGCAGGTAGCAAGGCCCATCATTTTATTTCTGCTGAATGAAAAGATTGGTCCTACCAGACTCGGTTTATTAATTGTTTTTTCATCAGAGCGTTTGATTTATTGATTGCTGTTGGGATGTGAATACAATTTTAAAAACTGTAACAAAACAATGTTTTTAAAATTGTCACGACTTCCCTGTGTTTCCCAGAGTATTGTTTTCCTCCCCCGTGAATGTCCGTGCGTCTATGGGCGTGGCGCTCCTCCTCTCTTGGTTCAATTCTGGCTTCTATTGCTTTTATTTTCTCACACCTGCCTTCCATTGAGCTCATCACCATGCAGTTTATCAACCCCGGTTCTTCAGCCTCTTGCGCCCTTGCAACCACAGCGGGAGATAGTCGCTGTTTGCTGCTGTTTTTTGATAACCATAGTATATCTTTGTACTGTTAGATTTTTATGAATTTACCTCTGTCTCCTGAGGACTGTACCACGAAGCAGGATTTGAGGTTAGCGAGGTAACTTCAGGGTTAACTCTGGTTTTTCAATTCCATGACGGAGGTTCACTTCTTTCCGGGGTAGATGGCCATGGTAACTTATGCTGAACACATAACCTGCTCCAGGGCTAAAGAGATCAACTCATATAAAAGCACCGCCTACTGACCAATCAAAGCTCTGTACTTGGACCGTAAATTAATATTACACAATTACAAAGAAGTTAAAGTCATAATCCAGACTAAAAGCAACACAGTTTAAACAGACACATGCAAAAAAATACAGCTGGAAATAAATCCCCAACTGTGTGAATTTGTAAAATAACAGATTTATAATATCACTGTCTCATCTACAGCCCGATAGATCTGACTATAATTACAATAATGTGTGTATTCTCCTTTTACATGTGCAAAAATATGTGTTGTGCCATTGGGCTCCTGTGAAAGTCAAAGTAGAGGATTGACACTGCTGGGTGTTGCTGTCTGAAAAGTGTCTTGTATGCAGGTTTGAAGTAGATAGACGTTGTTGCTGGTACAATTACCCCTTCATTGCTTTATATCGTTCTCCTCCCACCCTGTAAGAAAATAGAAACACAGATATGCAATATAATATTAGTGCTGGGCGTTATTATCGCATTCAATAATTAACGCCGACAATTATTTTATCGCGCGTTAACGCAGTTTTTTTTATTATTATTAAGCAGACATTTTTAACACAAGAACCGCAGCAAGCGGTGAACAGCTGTGTTTGTGTGGTGTCTCTTCCTTCTCTTCCTACTGCTTCTGCCGCTTCCCCCCCCCCCGGGTGACATGCCCGGTCCGGAACCCCACTTCACTCCGTCACCGTCGGTCCCTCCTGTCTCACACACACGCGCGCGCGCGATCGTCTCGTTACAGGATCAAACGTGACAACATCAAAATACATATTGTCGTGTTTATAAATAAACATATAAGCACGTGAGAACAAACTGCTCTTAACTGCAACTCTTTATTAGCATAACTTCTACATGCACGTTACTGCCCCAGTACAGACTCCCTCCAGGTTCCCATGCTTCACCTACATTCCCCTGGGTCCTAAGTCCCTCCATGTACAGCTTCTTATCACCCTCTATCTAACAACGTACATAACAAATACCACACATATTACGGTAATCAGAGTTGCATATGTCTGACCAAAATACCAAAAAAAGCAAAAAAGAAATGATTCATTTAAATTATTTTTTTTAGAGTTTTTAAAGTTGTTTTGTTTGTAATATGTATAATAAGCATATAATTTAGTTATCGCTAATGAGAATTTAACAAACATAAAAAAAGGGAAAAAAACACGATGTAGATAGGTTTACAGTTTCAAGGTGTATATTTCAAATTGCATCTCTTACACACATGAAGATAAAGTTGTGAACATCGGCTGAATATCTATTATCAGAATCATAACTGCTACTGTGTAAAGGGAATACTGCTGTTAAAAAGCACCTTATTTGTTTAAAGTGTTTACAAACCAAATGTTATTGCACTTTTGTTCATATAACAGTACTTTTAAAATAAAAGTGCGCAATACACTACTTTTGAATTCATTATTGAACTTTGCGCATAACAATGCGATTAATCGCAGAAAAATCATGCGATTAATCGTGATTAAAAATTGTAATTGTTGCCCAGCACTAGTATTTATCTTTTTTACAGTGTGTGCACTTTGTCAGTTCAATAAGTCCATAAAAAAGTGTGTTACAGCAGTAATACGCTTAATACTCCTCTTGGTTTGTTTGTAAAAGTCAGTGTGAGCAGGAACCAGAACTAAAATGTGTCATTTTTTCCTGGTCTGGACCAAATGACCCAAACAACAGGTGTGAAAGCATCCTTCAACAGAATTGGTGAAAGAACTTTAACTTGACAATACTTGCATAAACCCTGTCTCCATCCTCGCCTCCCGGTAAACAAGGTGTCATCAGTCCCGCCTCTCTTCCCTCACCTTCACCTGTTCCAACCTTCCATCGAAGGACGGCTGTCGGGCTTCTTTACCTTGTCTTACCTCTGTCTCAATCATACGTACATCCTTTCATCCTCCCACTTCAGCGGGCCAAGACTACCCTCAGAGAGCTCGCTGAACATCTGTCACCAAGCTGTTGTCGAGGTGTTGAGTTTCTCGGGTTGCCTGCGTGGGCCTCATTATACTTAGTCCTGTATAAACAGGCAGCTGCTGCCGTCCCACCTGGCCGTCTCCCCTCTGTTGCTATTACAGAGATTGTTAGGCCATTAAAGATTAGCGGAGCACACCGGAGTCCACACACTAAATAACAGAGTGGCAGAGACATGTAAATATCAAGTTGAATTTCTGCCATTAACCTAAAGAAGCTCTGTCTGTCCAACAAGAGCAGAGGCGGAAACGCGGTCCGAGTCCAGATACAGATACAGTTGTCTCCGGACCCAGACCTATAACTGATAGATAATTGAGAATTATGAAATGCTGACGAAGCGCTTCTATTTTAACTGGCGCAGCTTTTCTGGTCTTTACGGCACTCGTTCAGCAGTCCAGGAAACACACCGACCAATCATATGCACTGTAAACCATCTCACGTGATGTTACTCGGACAATCAAATATGTGTATTCTGAATCACCCTCAACTCGAGTGCGACAAACACACACAGGAGAGAGACGGGGAGAGAGAGACAACAGTCGGAGAGAACGTGAGTCAGAAGTTATTTCACATGACATTCTCCAAAAAGAGAAAAGTGGACAACTTAACCAGAGCCTTTAACCAAGAATGGACAGACTCTTATATCTTCATTCTTCCCACGGACAGTTTAAAACCAGTATGTCTCACGTGTTCAGTTTAAAACCAGTACGTCTCACGTGTTCAGTTTAAAACCAGTATGTCTCACGTGTTCAGTTTAAAACCAGTACGTCTCACGTGATCAATTTAAAACCAGTACGTCTCAGGTGTTCAGTTTAAAACCAGTACGTCTCAGGTGTTCAGTTTAAAACCAGTACGTCTCATGTGTTCAGAGACGATTATTAAAAGCAGTAATGTGAAGACAATACAAGACAAAGAAAACATCTTTTGAGCAAATGTACCAGCTCACATCTAAAATGAAGTCACACAATAATAAATCTAAGATCCCAGTATCATCAGAATCTAACACATGAATTCACTGTTCAACAATGAAGTTAACAGAGACAATAGAGCTGAAAACAAGTGATTTAATAACCACAGATAAAGTCCATACACACAACTCTATCTTTTTAGAAGATGACAAGAATATAATATCTTGGTTCTTTTGATTCACTTTTGAATACATTTTTCTAAAATGAACTACTTTATTTTAAAAGCCACATTTTTCAAAGGCTTTCTGTTCTAAATGCAGCCCTTATTTTAGTTATTTTATTAATAGATAATATATTATTTATAATTCATTCAGTTCAATTTGAAGATAAATATTGAACTAATTTTTATTTAATTTAACAGTCAGTTGTTGACGACATACAGACGTTAATACAACTGTTGGCTACTTAAAATCATAAGGGACTAAATCACAGCACAAGTTACACATTATTGTGATGTTCCAGACCTTTGCATGAGGAAATTCTCTCTAACTGGACTTCGCTGAACTTTAAATGAATACTCCTGAACTATACACTAGCTTCAGTACATTCATAGAATACATTGTCTTTTATTGAAGATTAGCCGCTAGCAACAGCTCACATCTAAAATGCTAATTTTAGATGTGAGCCTCTGCTAATTTGCTGATAAACATGTTTAATTTACCTTCAATTCTCCACAATTGAAGTCCCCTATAATTAGAATGTTTTGTTTTGAGGCAGCAAAAAAATGTTGGGTTTCCATCAGCAGTAACTGAAATGGACGGTTCACCTCAAAATCATTTTTCTATCTATCAATCCAAAGTGTTTTGGTGTGAGTTGGCTAGTTTTGGAGATATTGATTGTGGAGATATCTGCCTTCTTTACAACATAACAGGACTATATAATTAATACATTTGAAAAACTCTGTAGTCACATTAAATTTGAAAAAAGACAGACAACTCTACGGCCCCGGTTTTCTTCCTCATGTGTGGGGGGGGGGGGTGAACTGTTCCGATTGTGCCCACATGCTGTCCACACCTCACTGAGATCCAGGCCACTTCGCCAATGCGAGCAAGATGTGATCCCAGAGCATACAGACTTGACTGTAATGCTTCCCGGTTTGATTGGATGAGCCTAAACATGCCCGAGTTTACGACCAGACAGGTTTTTTGCAGTGTGGACAACTCTTAATGCTGTCACTGTTCACTCAAAAGGACTCAGCTCAGAAGGCGTTCCTGGGTGCTTGTCAAGCTTGGTGAAACCACTTAGACTCATTTGGGATTAGGTAATCTAATATGGCAGGCGTTTGGCAATAGAAGATTTCAACCGAGAAATCAACCAGTAACTTCCTCGTCACCATGATGTTCCGAAATATCAAACTAGTCTTTAATATTGTAATGGACTGAGTGACATGTAATGTTAACCTGTTATGTTGTAAGTGTTATTGTGTTTACAGGAAGAAGTTGTTGAAGATAAGATTATTGGTTATTGCATTTACTGAGTTCAGGAGGTCAGTGAAGGTCTCATGACCTGTGACACTGTTAATCATGTCAATCATCCTAACTAAAGTGGATGGCACAAGTGAGGGTAGCTGGGATTGGCAGAGAGAGTGAGGTGGGATGTGTTTGTTGTGCTCCTGCTAGCCTGTTGGGAGTGAGTCTATGATTGTCAAGCCTGTTGACTGTAGCCTGTATACTAGTGAATCGAAACAAGCAAGATAACGTCCTCTCCATTCTCCACGGCTGGAGACACATAAGTAACACTCCAGAAATCTTTCCCTATTTACTATTTGAGTGTTCAGAGTGTGAAATTTCCAGCATATACATACATACATAGAAGACCGGATCAAGAAAAAATATTTATTTCTCTGTAGGCTGTTCTCGTGCATCCTCGCTCATGGCTCCTCGGAGATCCCTCCTCGATCCTCAGAAGTTATGTTACACAGCTGGAACACTTAAGGAGTAACAATAAACAACATTTATTGACAAAGTGATGATTAACCAACTAAAATGGAAGCAGGGACGCCAGGGTCTCTTAGGCCCAAAAAAATGAACAAAACCCAGACGCCAACTAGAATATAACAAGTTCAACTGGCCTACAGAAACAAACTCCCTAACTAACCACAAAACAGGAGAACACAACAAAGGAAATGGCAGAGAACCCCTACACGGCTGCGCTAAAGTTATCCAGACTGGTTACTAACCACCTCCCCACCAACTTGCCAGCCAAGACAGAGGGTAACCTCATAGACCTGTACTCGGGAACAATCAAAACACAGGTTCAGCAGTACCAACCCTAACGGCGGCGGCAGAAGCAGCAGCAAACAAACAGCTCAAAAGCCGAGAGAGAGCGCGAGGGCAGCAGCACTGGATTTGATATCTAGCTCCGCTGATGGACTGATGACTCTCAGGTGTGGGTGCTCTGGGAACTGAAATGGGGGCGTGGCGAGACCTGAAACACAGAGAGACAGCTCTCTTCCAAAAAGAGGCCAGAGTTAAGTCAGTGGGCGTAACAGACATGGACAAAGTGCCGTTTGTATTGCTGTGTGAAGCCAACTTATACTGAAGTATGAAGACATACACAGGGCTGTTAGCTCCCTCTACACTGCCCTGCAGGTTGGACCTTAAAAGCCTGAATACAGACACACTCACCACTAAACCTCTGTAAGGCTATTATTTTTGATTTATTGATATTTTTGTGGAGTTTTTATCCATGCACCTGAAGCTATGGGAAACAAAAGCAACATCACAATTTACTGGTCGCTGCCCTCTGTTCACTGCTCCCTTTCCCCCTTTAACCCGGCACTGAGAATTGTTGTGCCTTATCTGCTGTTTTATGGTCCATGCTTGGGAGCTGAATCAGATGAGAACATATGGCTGCAAAATGTGAGTGTACCCAAGAGGATGTGGCTTATGGTCCAGACTAGAGCAGATGTAATGGCCAGCCACAGTCGGTGTATAACATGTATATGCATCTACAAGTACTAAACGTTCTGCCAGTTGAAGTGATGTGTGTGTGTGTGTGTGTGTGATGTCCAATCTTTTCAGTACACAAGGAACTTTTGTGAGCTTGAGTCTGATATTAGATATTATGTTGGAGTGTGTAATGCATCGCTCATAGTGACAAACCCACTGAGATTTAGGCTGATCGCTTAACTCTGCAGTTCCCTCAGCTCTACTAAATTGTTTAGCGTCTTTCAGCTCATTGTTTTGGTTCAGTCCCATCAACCTGGTTGCATTAGCTGCTCAGCACAGCAGACAGAGTGAGTAACTGTTGAAAAGTTGGTGGAGAACAAAACACAGCTGAAAGGAGAGTGAATATTGAGTCAGGTGGCCAGAACACGTCAGCCGTAACAGCTTTATTAACATGTCACATGTGTGTGTTCATCTCGTTGTGGAGGTCTATCCCTGGTTGACCCAAAAACAATAAAATAAAAGGTGCTTCTTTTCTTGCATCATAATGTGTGGCCATTGTGGAACCTGATATTTTATGATTGTGTTAAATGAGAGATTTTAGAAAAAAAAACAATAAGCAATGAATCTTTACTATTGCTCAATTCAACAACAGTTACCATTACGTGATGATTTAACCAAGTGGTGCTCTCTTTGCAAGCAGTTTATGACCACCTTCATTCAATGTAGTTGTTAGGTGGTGACTTGGCTGGATGGATGGGTCAAACAAACACATGTCGTTCACTCAGGAGACTGCTGTTCATGTCCGATATGAAACCAGGTCAACATTGTTATTTTAAAGGGACAGTGTGTCATTTTAAGTGGCATCTAGTAGTGTTTTGCAGATTGCAACCAACTAAATACCGCTCTGCTCACCCCTCCCTTTCCAGGTGTGTTTTAGAAAGATATATTAGATTTTAAAAAGAAATAAATTCAGAACAGAATTAGTTATTAAGTTATTTATTTAAGTTAAATATTGTTTCTAGAGCAGCAACAGTTATGTTTACAACAGCAAAATGACTATATAGTCATTAATATCTCACTGGAAACAAATGTCAATAAAATGAATGAATAAAATGAATGCCATTTCTGTGTGAAGTTTATAAAGAATGAAGAACACAGACATCTGTCAGTGTCAGTCATTCGTTCTGTCCTCCTGTCTTCTGTCCTGTCCCCTGTCCTCCTGTCTTCTGTTCTCCTTCTTCTGTCCTCCTGTCTCCTGTCTTCTGTTGTCCTGTATTACATGCACACAGCTACACGCTGATGTTCCTTCTCCAGTAACAACCAGTCATTTTCTTAAAGAGAGCCTTCCATCAGCAGGATCTAGTTTGTACCATGAGTGCAGGCGACACCAATTACTTCCTCTCCTCAAACAGGTGACAAAATCTATACTTTACTGCAAACCTTCAAGTAGCAAACAATTTGAGATAGTTTACGATTTGCTATACACTTGCAACAATGCATAACAGATCACTGCTGACGTCATCCAGTGTATAAATAGAGGAAATGGTTGGGCTCCTTCTCCTTGTGACTCTGGAGGACATGGTGGGTTTGGTAAGTAACAAAGATAGACTAGAAAATTCCTAAAGAAATTTTGACAGTGTGGCTTCTACTGCCCGAAGAAATTGCAATATATACACACGCCAATGTTACCGGTAGTGTCATTCAGGTTCAATTGAGATAGCGCTACTCTCTATTCTGCATTTTAGATTCATACTCTTGGATTGAATCTTGTATTTGTGGGGCTTTTATTTTGAAAGGGTGGGACTGGGTGGGTGAGAGAGGGGGAGAGGAGACAGAATCATAATGTTTGACACTAAAATGAGAGGCTTCATCACAAGCATTCCAGTTAGAATTCATTCTGTGGGGCTTTTAATTTGAAATGGGGGGGAGGGGGGGGAGTCCTCTAAAAATATCTAAGACCTGAATGACTGATAGAGAGAGACACAGAGAGGGAGAGAGAGACAGACAGAAAAATAGACAGAGAGGAGAGAGAGGCTGAGTGAGACAGGCAGACAGTTAGATGGACTGAGTGAGTGGGAGAGTGAGACAGGCAGATAGACAGTTATAGGCTTTTATTTTAAAATGGGGGGGGGGGAGTCCTCTAAAAGTCTCCAAGACCTGAATGGCTGTATGAGAGAGACACACAGAGAGAGAGAGAGACAGACAGAGAGAGAGAGGGAGAGGAGTGTGTGTGTGTGCGTGTGTGTCTCAGTGCCTCTGTGTGTTTATCAACATCACTAATGAGCTCATATAAACACCTGTGTGCTTGGGTGCATGTTGGTGATTGGAGCACCTGTGTGTTAGAGGCTAATTAAGAGAGAGAGTGAACAGTGATTTCCAACAAAACTACCTGTCAAACATATGCCCTCTATACCAAAACCATGAGACTAATCAATAAAATATGGATACCGTGAGAGAGATAAGACTCTGGCAAACGCGGAGATGTGTTTTTTATGTTTGTGGTCTTAAAAATGTGAGCTCAAGCGCAATATGCAAAACTGGTAGCGTCTGCTTTCTTTGAGAAATGAGTGGTCAGATTTAACATGGAGTCTAATGGAGCAGTTGGTTGGAGTTCATGTCGCTCTGTGGCTCTTTGAGCCAAATGTGTAAGTCCTTTGGATTCCACAGACATCTGTGTGCGACAGCACAACATTTCCAAGCTTTTTGGCCAAAAATGGTGTATAAAGAGTAAAAATTGTGGGAGCTAGAGCAATTTTTTTTGGAAAAATCACAGAATATTTTCCTGCTCTGCTCAACTCTGACAGTTATGCTCTCACTCTAGCTCTTAACGAGCCGTGCAATACACACCCATTATAAAATCTGAAACAGACCCAAAATGTTCCTGAAACTTAATCTGTGACTTCATGAAAACTGTGCTAGTTATCAAAATGTCCATTTGGCTCAATAAAGTGCAGCGTTTTGTCTACGTTTTAAACTTTGAATCATGTTTCCACGTTACTGTACAGCTAGTCAATATGGGCCCAAAGTTAAGTGTTTTTTTAGCTCTCTTCACGCCGCAACCCCATTCAAGTGAATGGAGAAATTTTGCTCCGTTTTTGGGGATTTTCGGGAAAACCGCTAGGCGAATCTCTCCGGAAAATAGATAGCACACTATTCCCGATCAGGCCGCACGTTTTGATGTATTTTTCACGCCGCTGTTGGCAACGCTGTGTGAGGAGAAGCGCGCCAAACCTCATTTTGCTCCGTGCTATCTATTTTCCGGAGAGATTCACCTAGCGGTTTTCCCGAAAATTCCCGAAAATCCCCAAAAACGGAGCAAAGTTTCTCCATTCACTTGAATGACTTTACTTTACATGTGTGGTGGCAGGAGGGCAAGGAACATACATGTTCATAGACAATGTTGAAGACATATTTTAGTTGCATTCTAGAGAACCAGTAGAGAAAGAAAACAAAGAGTGAAGGACACAAAAGTGTCATCACAGACTGATACATATTACAGGAAAAGAATTAAACAAGGTACATTTTACCGTCATGTCATTTGCATCCGTCAATTTCTCTCTGGTGCTGGGCAGATAGTGAACAGTGGGTTTATCAGAGCTGGTTTGCCTAAAGGATGACTTCTTCTCACCAAAACGTTGTATCCCTTTCTTACCACAGAGGAGAACTGGCTGTCTGAAGGGACCATTGATGCATTTAATACCATTCTGCTGTCTTATAACTGTCTAGGAATCTCATACCCAGGATTTGCAGATGCTCTGTTGCTTGGATTTCTCTGACAACAGAGCAGTTTGCTGGAGATTTATTTTCATCTCTACATTGTCAAGTGTAGTCATCTTTCAAGTGGATTTCAAGTTTTCTAAATGGACGAGACAACTCTAGCTTGCTGCCAGTGTTTGAGTGGGGTGACACTCAGGAGCAGCAACTCCAGCTGCTCAACATTCCCGGAGTGCTGTCTGCTCTGTAGAACGTTGTATGGATGCAACAGAGTATCAGTCGCAATTGGAATCCTCTAAATTTGCATATGCAAGAAGAAAATGAAAGGTTTGCATCATGTGTGTAGTTGGCACTTGCTATCAACTGCCACTATGCCCTTGAACCAAGCATTTCAAACTCCAGCGCCTCAGAAGGGCGTCGTGCTTGCAGCCACAGTTAGTATTCAGTTGATAGACAGAGTGGAACTTTTGTTGTGGGTTTATTATGAAAGCTCAGAGGCCTTTTGATGAAGGAACACTATTATTGTGGGCTTACATTTCCATAATGCTCCATGTGCTCCCTGCTCTGCAGGAATCCAATACTGACTGGGTCTGCCCCACAGGAAATTATTTTATCCAAACAATATTAAATGCTGTTCCTCACCCTCTAGCACCAATCGAAAGCTAAGGAGAAAGTATCATGCTCATACTTAGATCCACAAATGGATCAGCCTCTTTTTACTCATCCTCTAAATTCACTATAGTACCTCTCCAACATATCTGCATTGTTTTATCTCATAGTCCTGAGCAGACGGGGAGAGAGACAATGTTTAGCCAGCTTCTAGCAGTGCTGACCTCGGCCTCCCTGGGGCCCTGAGCAAACTTCTGCCGGGCCCCGGTTTGACCTCAGGAAAACACTTCCCACACAGTCACGACAAAACCGCCGAATGATACCACCCCTCCGCGAGACTAGAGCTGAGGCTCTCCCAGTGCAGTCTCATTATCCAACAGCTCGTCTGCTGGAAAAACATAAACAAATTATAAATAACAAGAGAAATACACATGCATTAAATCTGCCATCCCAGATCTCCTCTTATGTTTTCATATTGTAATGGGACTTTACACAGCAGCTAGGCTGAGAGGCATCAGCTCTCTGGTTTACTTTCTTAACCACAGTAAGAGTTTCTGCAAATCCTGGGTGGGAGAGAGGAAGACTGGCTGAAACCCAAGGATGCATTAAAGTTCCATGGGCCCCTGGGCTACAAATAGTTTTTCTTTTACTACTTGTGCAGACTACCATATGTCACTAACCAGATGATGAGTTTAGTATTACATACACTCCTGTCTTATGACTGACTGCAAATGCTGCACCTTTGTCAGCCAATTTATTCTTGAGCAGAGCGGGGTCATCTAAAATTGGATGATGCCACACAGCTAATATGATACCTCCATTTACATCTGGTTCTCCGTACTGTTCAAAGAGTTTTGTTATCACCGTTTGCAATTCATTAACGGCTCAAATTCACATGCCCTTCATTCACCAAAGTTAAAAGAAAAGCACGGTGCAAAATAAATACTGATACAAATGTTTGCCAGCAGGCAATCAGACCAGGGGCCAGAGTCCGTATTCATAATGCTTCCTACAACAAAGAGTTGCTCCACGTGAGAAAACTTGAAGACATTAACGTTTTTTTAAGAATTTCCATTCACAGTTAAGACTAGATCCTGGTGAAGATAAAAGTCAATCACAAAGCATCTTAGACCTTAAGAGAGTACCTCGGGTGAATAACTAGGAGAAAGGTGGAGGATTTTTAAGAGGCTTAAGAGTTTTGAAAGCAGAGGAGAATATGGTGGAAAGATAAAGAGGTAGAAGAAATACTGATGACAGTGAGTTAATGAGATGCTACAGATTAGATCGTGCAGGGATCTTTGTGGTCGATGTTATTAGGGATGCGCTCACATCTTCCACCATAACACTATAACACCAGCAATGAGAGAGATCAAAACACCAACATATTTGGCAACCTTTACTTCCTGTTGAAGGGTTTTTCCTTTTTGTATGCGAGAGTTCTGGAACAGAAGAGGTTGTGTGCTGTACAGATTGTAAAGCCTATAGGGCTATACAAATAAAGAACAGAGAAAGAATTCAACAGTGTAGCAATGATGACCTGGGCCTGTCGTACAATAACGGCACTTTCACACTCTCATATTGTGACGCAGTTCATTTCTTTTCCATTGGATGTCCACACTTTACAGGCACACAAAAGGGCATTCAACAGGCTTCCCTGCTGCTGTTTGTGTTATCAGAAAATGAAGACATTTTTAAGAATGTTTTACAATGTGGTGTACAAGAACATACAAAGCAACACTCGTTAGGAAACAAGCACAAAACCAGGGGGCTGGAGATGGTGGTCCTGATGTCGGTTTGTTATGAATATCCTACCAGCTTTCCCCTGTTATCTGGTGAGTATGCAGAGGTAGGCATAGTATTGCAGACCTGCCGTACAGACTAACAGATCTGTTTTAACCGGATTAAAATGATTGGACACATGGCGACGGTAACATTTATAGCTAGAGATACTTGGTTTGTAGGTTCCTTCGCCCTTTCAGGCAGCATTTCCCTCAGACTAAGACAGCTGCTATCATTAATTCCACAGAGTTGGAGCTACACAGGGGAAAGAAAGACATGGAAGTAGACCACTGTCCATGCTTGAAGTGTGATTGTTAGGGATGACAATGTTCTGTTGCGGCTGCCTTGTTCCTGGTTGTTTCTTTTCTCTGCAGCCTCCTCTGCCAGGTTTCATCTGTCTGTCTGATGTCTGCAGGTTGTTGTGCATGCCACAATGCTTTCACTGCTTTTTGCAAGGCTGTATTCCTCTCTTCTTCCTCTTGTTTTCCTCATCTCATCTACCGCTCGTTCGGTCAAAATTATCGCGGTGCAGCAGCACTAACTGGTTATTTCAAGAGCCTTCTCTTGTGAGTATTTTGGCTCCTCTCAATAGCTGGTAAATGTACATTTTACTTCAACATATACTGTAGAAACATACTATATTTAGTGGAGTGTCCTCGCTAGAAAGAAATACAGTAGGCTATGTAAGGGTTGGATATATCGGATTGAAGACGTTATATTAAAGACGGCGCCGCAGATGGCTGCTCTGCTTTATTATTCAGTGCTCGGCTGTTGTACTCGGGGCTCTCTCAGCAGAGATGAACGTGAAGGGAAAAAACTTTTCATATCTCATCCTTAGAATTATGGGACATTCTGGTCAAAAGTGCCCTGACCTTTGTCCATGCAGGGAAACACAGGAGGAGGAAACATGCCAGTGCCCCAACATGCTATCTGTGAAATATACAAGAATTTCAACTGCTGCTTCAACTTTTATTCACCTTCTGTTCAGTCCATCCAATTTTCAGATTGTATCACACTACAGTCAGCAGTGCATATCACACATATACGGGCTGGTGAAATAATCACACAAAATAATAAAAGACAATATTCTACATCTCCTGGAAACACTTGATGCACAGACAAGTGTTATTTCCCTGCATTGACCGACAATGTTGTCATAATTGAGTCTTAGTTTGTAACCTAGCTGGCTACCAGCTAATGAGTGCCTGCCAATCAGAGGAAGAGTAGGGTGGGTCACGCCAGAATTTGTAGTGTAGTGCCTCTGTCTCTCCCCTCATACTCTCACAGACACCTCTTTCTCTCTTTCCACTCATACACACAGATAACACGTAAAAAACTGCTTAAGTGGAACTTTTTCTGACTGTGTCGGTGACTGATGTATCCATTATTTACCAATCGCCCTTAGAATTTTGTATCAATGTAGCCGTGTCTAAGACACTTGTCTTGATTAATCTGTTGTAATCATTAATGAGGAAAAAATATATTCAATTATCTTATTTTAAAAGTTTTGTGAGACATTTTTGGGAGTTTATTAAATACATGCAGCAGGAGGAGAAATGACAAATGCATTTCCTCATTATGGGAGACACTGTGTGCACAGCAGTACAACTTCATGTTCTAATGTAAGTTCAAAAATGATGTGAGAGAGCTTTATTCATTTGTTTTTCACAACACATCTGTCCTGAAAAGTAAATGAGTTTAAGGCGGGCCCCATATGTCTCTCTGCAGGCCCTAACAATGTCACTGTATTGGGCGGCTTGCAGCTCATTTACATAGAAAGGGGACAATTTTTCTAAATGTATGCATATCATCTGATTTTACTACGAGTTAATAGCACAGACGCTTGGCAGCGCAGTCAGGGGTGTATTTCCTCCTTTTAACAGGTGCTTTGAAAATGACAAGGTTTCTCTTTGTCTTACTTGTGGAGGCTTAGCAGCCGCAACCCTTTTGTGAATTTGCCCTGAGAACGCCTCCCCCTCAGAGGCCTACCAAAATAATTGCTCATTCTGTCCTGCAAAGCGACGAAGAGGCTGTTTGAGAGAGAGAACTGCAACAAAGCAGCCAAAAGAGACTCTGTCTCTCCTATCACACTGAAGCAATGTGCTGACCAGCTATCCACAATGTCTGACATCTTTAACACCTCCCAGGAAACATGCCATGTGCCAGCCTGCTGCAAAATCCGCACCATCATCTGTGTCCCCAGAAAAGGACTACAGGACTACTTGACTACAGACCCGTCGCCCTGACCTCTGTAGTAATTAAGTCATTTTAGGGCCCTGTGCTGTCCCACCTCAAAGCCGTCACAGACTCGAGCCTGGACACACTTGAAGTTTACCTACGGAGGTAACAGGTGTGTGGACGAAGCAGTTAACACGGTCTTCCACTTCATCCTTCAGGAACCTACGCCAGCATCCTGTTTATGGACTTTATCATTGCCTTCAACCCCATCATCCTGGCTCTGCTGCAGGACCTGCAGGTGGATCACAGACATCCTTTCGGAAACGATTTTTTAATGACATCAACCATATCCAGCAGTGCATCACAGGTCCACTGGTATCAGCAGACAGGTGTCATAATTAGTCGAGGCTATTTTAAAATAAGAAAACAATGAAAGTCTCTGAAAAGAAAGGGTGGCTGTGTAGCTTTTTTTATCTGGAGCTCATATCTTTGTTCCAAACTTTGTTTCTCGACTGCATTTTAAATTTCTCTTTGCACTCTCACTCCTCTGTCCTCTCTGCCTTGTTATCTCACCCCTCCTCTCGCTGCTCTCACCTACATTTGCTCCTCTCTTCCTTCTCAATTTACTTTTTCACCTCCGCTGTATCACACTGAAGGAAAGCGAGTGTGCTGTTCTTCTAAAACTGGGACAAACACTTGAAGTGAATACTTTATCCGACAATCAGGACGCGTGTTAATGTTGGGGAAGGTTAAAGGTTATTTTCTTCACTTACAGTAAACACACACACCTATGTGAATATTATAGTGATTTAATCTATAGCAGCTCGATGAACACGTTTCCATTTGTTGCATTCAGTGTCGGGTAGTTTGTCTTTCCTGGGAGGAGAAAAACGTTGCAGTAATGATGAAGCATCCTTTTAACGTGTTGGGGAGTATTTGTACATGACAACGTATCAGTTGTACTCCTTAAGATTTCAGATCGGGTAGATTTGGAGGCATAGTGTGGTTACCATAGCAACATCCAGTGTGGTTTAATACTACAGCAAATAGTCATTGAGCAGCTGTTTTGTCAGGAATATCACTGAGGAACATCTTAGTTACTGTTTTAGTTAAGACATCAAAACTGGTTCCGGGCTCCACAGAACAGCAGGTACAGTTGAGTAGCTTCCTGAAGAGTTCTCCCTGTTGCTTGCAGCTTTTTATCTAACAGCTCACTATGGCTGCTCCTTCATGTATAAATACCTGTCTTTGTTTCTTCAAACTGAGTCACT
The DNA here is from genome assembly GCF_004355925.1 of Anarrhichthys ocellatus. NCBI lineage: Eukaryota > Metazoa > Chordata > Actinopteri > Perciformes > Anarhichadidae > Anarrhichthys > Anarrhichthys ocellatus. The sequence continues at coordinate 457,729 of NW_022280166.1, read as the reverse complement.
GACGTCTTGTTTTGCAGATGTGTTTTTAGCCGTGCTGGCGGCATGGCTCATGGCTATGTGGGCCTGTCGATGGTCAGCACTCTACTTTACAACAACTATCGGACAGATTAATAGGACATTTTTGAAGGCAAATGTTGATCTCTAGGAGAGTGAACATGAGGGATTCACCACTAACAATATAAAGTAAAATGTAAAACAATAACAGATTTTAAATACATTTATTGTCCTTTGCTGAAGAAATGCTAACCCCTAATAGTATCAATAAAGGGGTTTGGGTTCATGAAAACCTTAAAGACAACACGTGGCGTTTTAATAACGACAGCCTCTGAGCGAGGCGAACAACGAGTAAGTGAAGCGGTATTCAGTTGGTTTTGATCTGCAAACACACCCCTAGTCCTACATGCTGTCCCTTTAAATACATGTCCTTGCTTCTGTGCCCTGATGATTTTTCTTTTACTTATTCAAACCCTCTCACATATCAGCCTCACAAAGCACTTTGTATTCCTGATATAGCTAATGGTACAATTAGCTAGTCATGCTTTATAGAAATACCAGCTTTGGCTTACTGATTCATCCATCCTCCTTAGAGAGGAGACTAAGGACAGAATCAGAAACTGTTTATTGCCAAGTATGTTACACATACAAGGAAGTTGCCACGGGGATTTGCTGCGTAACAGTAAAACACTGTGCAGTAATATGACATAATTTAAAAATAGAAAATAGAAAAATTTACTATAAAATATGCTGAACAAACAAATAATATATTTGTTTTAACATACTCTTATTGAAGTGTCAAGTGTATATTAATAGAGAAAAGATGTGGAAGGGTGTGTAACAGTAAGACATTGTCCTGGGGATGTAAGAGTCAGAGTCAGTGGGGGTCCTGGGCTTTGTTGATGAACCCAACTGCAGAAGAGAAGAAACTGTATTTGTGGCGTGAGGTCTTGGTCCTGATGGACCCCAGCCTCCTTCCAGAGGGAAGGGGCTCGAACAGTTTGTGTCCAGGGTGAGAGGCGTCGGCTATAATCTCTCTTGCCCGCTTCATGGTCCTTGCAGTGAACAAGTCCTGGAGGGACGGCAGATTGCAGCCAATCACTCTTTCAGCAGAGCGAATGATACACTGCAGTCTGCCCTTGTCCTGGACCAAAGCAGAGTCACTTGCTGAGAGCTGGTAAACTGTCGTTTAGCGTCTCTCACCGCCTTGCTAAACCTGTATTTTGACTCTTTGAACATGTCCTTGTCCCCACTCCTAAATGATTGTTCCTTGTGCAACCTTAGCTGTCTGAGTTTAGCTATGAACCAGGGTTTGTCGTTGTTATAACTCACTTGTGCTTGTTGGAACACAGCTGTCCTCACAGAAGCTGATGTATGACGTCACATTCTCTGTGTACTCATCCAGACTGTTGGTAGCAGTCCTGAAAACATCCCAGTCTGTACAGTCTAAACACGTCCGAAGATCCTCTATAGCGTCACTGGTCCACTGCTTAAAATTCCTGACAACAGGCTTGCAGAGCTTTAAATTGTGCCTGTATGCAAGAATCAGATGGACCACAACATGGTCAGAGTGTCATCTCTCGTTCATCCTTGATTAGCTGTTCTGAGTGAAAAGTTGTCTCTATCAAAGTGACCGACTTAAAGATACACATTGAAGCTTTTGATATACTATCACAATGAGAAGTAATGATTATACTGGCAACTAAGTTATTACCTTACCTTAGAAGATTGTTTGCTCCATGCTGATGAGCGTACCATCACTTTTTGAAATCCCAGAAAAGACAAATTAGGTTAGGTGAGAGCTGAGTTATGAGCCACATGGAAAAATTGAGGCATGCATGTAAGGAAAGTTTTGAGGGCAACAAGTATACGAGAGCTGGAAGCAGCAGATGCTGAGTCGAGTCAAGGGGGAGTTGGATATCTGGGTTTGAAGAACTAAGCAGTCAGTTCAAAATGGACAATAAGTCTTGACTTAAAGGTAAAGTTTAAAGTGCTTGAGAGAGTTTGCTTTATGTAATACTTCCATTTAGCAGCTGCTAGCCGAGCTACAACACAGCCAAACCACACAGTAATTACCTTGATGGGCCATTATCGATCACTTGACATGATCAAATGTCATGGCAATCCATCCAGTAGTTGTCAAGACATTTCAATCTTAACCAAAGTTCCTACTTGCCAGTGGCACTAGATGAAAAAAAATCAAGGGATCACTAAGTTATTAGAATCCATAACGATGTCAATGTGTAGATGGTGAGACCATTCGCTGGATAATCATAAGCTTCGACCTGCTGGTGGCGCTAGATGAAAAAACATGTGATCACCAGTCAATAGGATTCCTTTATCTCTAGAGCCATACTGCTGACTCTTCAGACCACCGATTAAATATTCATATTTTCTATATATTCTATTGACTTCTAAAATAACACACACTCCCTATTTTGTTGTATTAATGATAATGAAGAGGTTGTGTCTAATATAACTTGGTGGTATATAATCAGCTAATTATTTTGTCCAATAAGCACTTGACTGCTTTAGCAAGCCATAAAACTGTCAGCGATGTTATTATAGGCCAAAGATGCACATCAGATGTTTCGGCTCTCGGGAGATCCCTCAGTGAGCGCTGACTGGAAAGAGTGCTGACTTACTCCAACTCCACATAGTAGTAAAGGCCAAGGTCTTATCGAGTTCTGGATTTTATTATGGTGCATGAAAACCCATGGCCTTTCTCATTTCCTGATTTTCTGCCTCCTCTAACTCTCCGGCTTGTCCCCCGCAAATCCATCTCAGCGCTCCATCTTGGAGGACATCACAATTCCTGAAATGCATCTCGTGAAGCGAGGATCGAGGAGGCTTGCCAGAGGAATAAGCAAGGAAACGATAGCTAACAGTAGATCCATGAAATAAAGACCCAGGCATCCATCGAAGAGTTTCAGGGCTTTAGTTAAAATCTTTCTTAATTTTGTAAAACTGTGCAAACACAATATGAAGTATGACCTTACAAACCGTCCATATACACATACATGAATACATGACAACAATCCAGCATATAGCCAACATGTAAGAATGTTCGACTAGCTAGCTTCTAAGCTAATATTAACATTATCGTTAATGCAGAAATGCTAACCACGATTAGTATTTAATACAACGCAAATGCTATAGGACTACTAAAAGAGCAAATAGAATAGAATATATCTTCTCATGCTTCATAACGAAATACTCACAGACTAAGGTCTCTCAAGGCTACCAAACAGAAGAGGTGAAACGTTAGTGCAGCATGTCCTTTCATTAGAATACAAAAACAACGAGGCCCTAACTACGGCAAGAGAGGAGGGATAAATACAAGCATGAAAAGGCAATGACATTCTACAACACAGAAATGTGGGGGCAGAACACTGGTGTATCCTTTTGGGAAGTCTTTTTGGCACCCACGACGAATGTAAGACACAAAACTGGATTCATCTCAAATAATGGAAGTACTTGCAGGAAATGTAACTGTTCCTTTTGTGTATTTATTTAATCTTCTGCCCTTCATAATTACAAATGCAAACTGTTGTCAAATTGTTATATCAATAAGAACGTTCCCTTGCATTCAGTACTCATTTTCTGTATTTCATGTTGTCATAAAGATAAACAGGAGCGTATTTATTTGTATATAATATATATATTACTCAATTACATAATACATGTCACTCTTTATTTGTATAGTACTTTTCATACAAATATCTGTAGTGCTGTACACAATTAAAAAATAATGGCTAATTATATGTGCGTTTTACATAAAAATGCAAGACATCCTTAAATTCTTGACACATTATTTACATTGTGAATTGAGAATTCACAATGTAAATAATTTAAAGTAAGTTAACACTGCTATGCCCATCAGACAGATATGATAAAATACAGCAGTATAGTTAAATACAGGAGATGTGTTGTCCCCATCTCTGAATAACATCCATTCAAATATCATGACACAATTTCATTCAATCGACCTTAGAAGCCTGGATGACATTATACATCTGAAGTCATCCTCCTGCTGCTTGGATATTCTATCAACACACTTTCAAAAATATTTCAAACTGCATGACCACTGACCTTTTTACAAATTGTAAACACATCCCTTCTCTCAGGTGTCTTCCCACAAGAACCTAAAAACTGCAGTTATTAAACCCTCCTAAAGAAGGATAGTTCAGACTCCGCAACAATGAAAAAGTATAGCCCAATATCAAACCTCCCATTTTTAAGTAAAATAATTGAAAAAGCTGAACAACTTCTTGGCCGTAAATAACTGTTTTGATGTCTTCCAGTCAGGCTTTCGACAGCACCACAGTACTGAAACTGCTCTTGTTAAGGTTTTCAACAACATCCACTTAAACACAGACAATGGCAGAAGTTCAGTCTTAGTATTACTGGATCTCAGTGCTGCATTTGACACGGTCGACCATGACATACTACTAGAAAGACTAAATATCTGCATGGGACTCTCTGGCACAGCACTTAACTGGTTTGAATCCTACTTGAAGGACCGAGAATACTTTGTGTCTGTAGCTAATTACACATCAGAGCTGACTAAAATGACATGTGGTGTTCCACAAGGTTCAATACTGGGGCCTCTTCTGTTCAACATTTACATGCTTGCACTAGCTCAGATTATGAAAAACAACAAAGTGTGTTATAATTATGCAGACGACACACAAATCTACATAACTGTATCACCAGGGGACTATAATCCCATACAAGGGCTGGGTGAATGCATTGAACAAATCAACAACTGGATGGGCCAGAATTTTCTTCAATTAAACAAAGATAAAACAGAAGTAATTGTTTTTGGTACCAAGGACGAACGATTGAAAGTCAACGCTCAGCTTCTGATGTTAAAAACTACAAACCAAGCCAGAAATCTATGCGTAGTTATGGATTCAGACCTCAATCTGAACAGCCACATCAAGACAATTACAAAATCAGCCTACTATCACCTGAAGAATATATCAAGGCTCGAACAGTTTGTATCCAGGGTGAGAAGGGTTGGCTACAATCTTTCTTGCCCGCTTCCATTGGGATGGGAGGTTGAGAGGCATGGGCCCCTGCTGAGTTGGGGGAGGGGGACCTGGTGGTCTGGAGCTAGTGGATGGGACCAGGACTGTCCCATTGTCTGTCAAAGCGTCAGTAAAACTCGTTCAGCATGTTTGCCAGGCGGTGGTCATTTATGGGGTGGGGGGCTTTAAGCTTGTAGTTGGTGATCTGTCTGACACCTCTCCAGACTGAAGAAGAGTCACTTGCTGAGAGCTGGTAAACTGTCGTTTAGCTTCTCTCCGCCTTGCTAAACCTGTATTTTGACTCTTTAAACATGTCCTTGTCCCCACTCCTAAATGATTGTTCCTTGTGCAACCTTAGCTGTCTGAGTTTAGCTATGAACCAGGGTTTGTCGTTGTTATAACTCACTTGTGCTTGTTGGATCACAGCTGATTTCATGGTGTCAATCTCTGGTTTCAAGTCTTCTTCAATACAGCATGATGTTCATTTAGTAAATGATATTCCATTTAGAGCAAAATAGACCATAAAACAGGGTATGCTTTAGGGCGGGCTTACTGTGATAGACGGGTCGCTGCCGCTACCAGAGTCTTATACAGTGTGTCTACATCACTCCTCCGCATCCAAATATGGTAATTTCTGTACATTGGTTGCCAAAATAACACATTGCGACGGCCATATTCTAAGATGGCAATGGCGAAATCGTCAAATTTGAGGCAGTCCACAAACCAATGGGTGACGTTACAATGCCTACGTCAACTTCTTATTTGATATGATTTTGATTTGTCTTTGATACAAACCAAAGTTGCTTAGATGTATGACACGTCTCATGCCACAGATGCACTATCATTTGAATATGCAGATGTCTCCAACGGCTGTGTTCAGGCTCCTGTCTCAGCTGCGTCTCACGGTGTATCTGATACCCAAAGCGATTATTTATGCTTCAAATGTATTTTTTCAACCATACACTCGTACACATGAAATTGATGGCCAATAAAAAAGGCACTGATTAAATCTATTTATCCTTATTATTATTTTGCAACCTAGGTAGAGCAGAATGTGCTGCTCTCTGGCTCTGTCCAGAAATCCAGTTTGTAATCCCACAGACTCTGCCTTCCCTTTTGCCCAGCTGGAAAAAAAAACCACAAGAACTTCTTGGATATTGAGGAATGTTTATTCGTGCACTAACTGTAACCTACACTGTGCATTTACTGCCACTAGATACCGTCACAGCTAACCTTTCCTTCTCTCACTCAATCACATACTTTCTGGGCACCCACACTAAGCACTGCCCCACTGAACCACAATCATATGCATTAGTGCTGATGGAAAAATAGATTAAGAATACTACTAGACTGACGTTTATTTGAAGCAGAGGTTGATCACTTGCGGCTCCTACCGGCCGCTTAACAGGGGTGAGGTAGTAGTCAGAAGTCAATGATGTAATAAATAAATCACCGCAACCACGAGAGCTCCTTGGGCATTGAGTCATGAATGAGTACAAAATATATCAGGCTGATGGGTCCAATAGTGTGAGATTAGCTCTGGACAGACAGAAAGATGCGCACAAACAAACACATAATCCCCTCCCCTGTTCCATCGCGGCCTCCTAATTAGGTTATCTTTTCTATATTTACACATTTCAGTTATTATTTCCTGTTTTGTTTTGGTACACTCACCTTTGTCTCTAGTTTCCGCCGTGTGTTTCCCGGCCGTGTGATTGTCTGTCCCTCATCAGCGCTGCCCTCACCTGTCCTTTGTTATCACCCTCCTTTTAATGATAAATGGACTGTACTTGTATAGTTCACTCAAAGTGCTTTAACACTACATGTCATCATTCACCCCTTCACACCCATTCATACACTGAATGGGTATGAATGTGTGTAGTTCAATATGTATAAGTAGTGTATGAACTACTTATACATATTCATACACGCCTACGGGAGCCATTTGGGGTTAAATGTCTTGCCCAAGGACACATTGACATAGACTATTCTATATAATCCCTTTATCTGTGCAATGTTGTTGTAGCTCTTTGTGGTTAGCGTTCCAGCATTTTTGTTTCCCAGTTTATATCTCTAGAGTTAAGACCTTGTGTCCGTCATTTTGGACATAGCCTTTTTGGAGGGCTTTTTGATACCGTTGCATGATTAGAAACCCTTAAATGATCTGATTCACTGCCTTGTGTCCAGAGTCTTCTATTGAGTCATTTGTCTAATACTCCCAGGCTCCCACCTGGTGGGATAGTTAGGCTTTTTCTAGTTTAACAGCATTATGTCTCAAATATGAATTACACAAACTTGAGCTAATGCACAATAACTGATATACGTGCAGATGCACTTCAGTTATTGCAAAAAAGACCAGATGTTGATCCATTTTAACCAAATATATTAAACCACCGTGGCATTATGATCGGGACCATGAGGAAAAACTATGACATATTATTAATCAAGAATATCAACAAACTGCATCCTACCAGGGTGGGCAGTAGTGACCATCCGATGTCCAATCAAGTTTAGATAAAATGCTGATATTGGCCCAATAAGCCCTCTCTTACAGCCAAACTTATCAGGTTGGAGTAGACTATGCATATTGAGAACCTGATTTAACCCCAACATGCTGCTGTATTAAACAAGGTTAAAGTCCTGACACACTCAAAATGAAAAGGCAGTAGGCTGCATGATTGCTAAATGGTGATATACCCTTCTATTTGCTCCTTTAGTCTCATTTCATGTTCCTGTCAGACAGTGGACTTGGACATTTGTATAGCCCCTTTCCAGTCCTCCAATCAACTCAACATTCATCCACACATTCACACCTTACAAGGTGCCACTTGCTCATCAGGATCTAAACTAATGCACATTCACACATTAATGGCATAGCCAGCAATGTGGGGTTGCCTAAGCACAATTCGGCCTGCTGGAAGAGCCGGGGTTTAAACCTCTGTTCTTTTGATTAGTGGACGACCAGCTCTACCTCTGAGCCACAGTCACCCCATGTTTCGTGTTGGTGTGATTCTGTTGTCATGTGTGATTAGAGATTGATTTGAAATCTGTCCAACACAGTGCATGTCTGACTGGGAGAAAGAAAGAGGGAGTGATCACAGTGGCAGGAGAGAAAGGAGTAGTTTTCTCTTGTTAACCCCTGGTCTGTTTTACCAGCTTCCCTCCTTTTCTGCTCTCTTCATCCTCCTCTTTCTGTATCCACATCCCTTTCTCCTTTCCTCTCCATTGTCATAGGGGACAGGCCCCTCCAGTCTTCCATCACTGTCTCCTCCCTTTTCTTCAGTTCACACTGACCAATCATCTCTCAGCTCTCCTTGTTAAAAAAAAAAAACGAGCTGTACCACACAAGCAAATGTGTTTTGGGGGGGTATTTCTTACTGACAATATCATAAACCAAAGGCTCCATCAAGCCTTTCTGTCCTGCCTCTCTTAAAGACACCAGCCATGTAGCTGGCACCCCCTTTTATCTGCAGAACATGGTGAAGTCACTCATCCAGGTTGGTATAAATCTGTATGGGATCACTTTGTCAGCTTCTAACATCAGCCACAACCCCAGTCCACATTTAAATTGCAGCTTATGTGTGTAGCTGAACTGCAGTCTGCTGGTTGGGCCTGACTTTGCAATACAGTAGGTATTCTGTGGTATTGGGGGAAAGGGTGCTGTACAGAGTATGCCAAGGCCTCTGTTCTCACCCATTACCCTCCTGGCAATGCAACCACCCCTTACTACTCTGCTTGTGGAGAATGAGTTCACATAGTGGAAATCCAATGCAGTCATCTCGGGCTATGCCTTAGCACAGGGGTCACTATTTGGCGGACCGCGGTCCGGATCCGGACCCAGATGCCGTTGTATCTGGACCCAGGACCTAAAACCGATAGATAATTGAGAATTATTGAATTTTGATGGAGCGCTTCTATTTTAACCGGCGCAGCTTTTCCAGCATTTACGGCACTTGTTCAGCGGTGCAGGAAACACATCGACCAATGCGTTGTAAATCATATCACGTGATGCAGCTCAGCCAATCAAATATGGGTATCCTGACAAGTTTCCTGACTCGAGTGAGATGTACACACACCGTGACACATGGGGGGAGAGACGAGGAAAGAAAAAGCAGAGTAGGAACATTGTTTCGTGAGTCTAAAAAAAAATATTTCACAAGACGATCTCCTAAAAGAGAAAAATGTTCAGAGAATTCAGAGGGGCCAGAGAGACCAGAGTCTTTAACCAAGAATGGACAGACTCGTTTAGGTGAATTCTTCCCACAAGCAGTTTAAAAAAATGATGTCTCATTTGGAGCAAACATACTCACTCACATCTGAAATGAAGATACAGAAAATAAAACTAAGACCCCAATATGATCCTAACACATTAATTCACTGACCAACATTGATGTTAACAGAGAGGAATAGAACGGAAACATATACCAACTAATATAAGCAACTACAGTTAGCCCGAACTAGTTGACTTTACTAGAAAACCGCGTGGAAACCCGTTGCCTCAAACCATTTAAGTGTTTACAAATGGAGGAACTAAACAGATCAAGTTGTGTTAACATAGAACCTTAATGAATGCAGTAGACAAATTTAAGTCCACATTAGTAATCTTTACTAAAAATCACTTGAATTATTTTTTCTTTAGTCTAAGTTTAATGAAATAACTATTTTAAGTTCAACATACATAAGCATATATAAACAAATCACTAATATAACATTATTTATTGCTACTTAAGACCATTAGTTTATTTAAGTAAAGTCTTTATACTATTTGATTTTGAGATTTAATGTATTGTTTCAAGAAAATTGTACAGAAGGAAAGAAATTAAACAATACATTTTAATGTTCCAATGTGTTTTATTTTTTCAAAACATTGCATTGTAACTGTTAAAACTGAAAGAAATTCCAACTTGTCGAGAGAAGAAATACAGCATTACACAGTAACTGTGCCTTGTGAATGACTATTCACATGCAGACATTTCAACTTGACTGGATAAGGACAGAGGAACTGGGTTAAACATATCGAAACAACTGAACACCAATATGCAGTCCTGAGCATACACTGTAAAACACAAGTGGTGGAACATTCCTATTCCTCATTCAAAAAAATTATAACATAATTCAAAATAAGTATCTTAGTAGTTAAACATTTCCTGAGAGTCTTTGGTGACAAAGGGGGATTAAAACCATGTGAGGCTTGGTTTGGAGGGGCTAGCAGACCCCACAGTTGAGGTGTCTCTGCATATAAGACCTAAACAGATAGCAAACTCTGCAATGAATAGTATCAAAAACAGGATTTTAAAACATCGCATGTATCACATGTATAACACATACATGTTTAGGCTTGTTCAGTAGGGATGCTGACTGTGGCACGCCTCCTGGAGCTTCCCCTGTCTGCTGCCAGGTTGAACCACCTCATTGCTGTTTCACAATCTCATCATCTGGCGGCACGTGAGACATGATTCTTTCGACGGCATCTGTAATCACAAGCAGATCATACAAAATCCCATGAACCCTCAGTGCAAGATATAGCAGACATGCAGTCTAAAAGCTAGAGACTGTGGGTGACTTCAAATTGTTTTCATTAAATATTACAGTTAGCCTACTTGCACAGGAGCAAAGTCTTCGACTCCATCTGGCTGAAGGACTTTTTCCCATTTATCCCTTTCCAGTTTATTCTCTTCCCAAGATCATCGTTGAACATGCGGGCAAGGATGTTCCATGTAACCCGTTTTGTGTCATGTCCTCCGATGGTTGCCAGAGAGGAAATCTAAAATGGATCAAAAAAGTACTGTTAAAACTTTACAGAATGTTTTTTCTACAATTTCACTCTTAAAATCATGCTTTTAAACATATTTAAAAAAGGAAAGAGAACTTACCAAACAAAGGCTGGCCTCAGGTAGATCAGCTGCTCTCTCAGGTTTGAGTTCAGGAGGAAAGGTGAAAGTCCGCTGTTTGACGGTGCGCGATCCGGGGGCGACCTGAGGGCGGATCCGCCCCGGAGTCGACTTATGAACTCACAATATGTACACTTCCACTGCATCTTCACAAGAACCTGTGAAAACAAGAAGAGCACTATTAGCTCAACATTCAGTTCAACAACCCAGTTCCAGTAACATTAACTCCACTGCTAATAACCAACTAATGACCTCGTGCCTTGAGAAGCTATAAGTTACTGCTATAAATGCAATAAATAACTCCTGTGCAACCTAACCAAACACCATTTTGAAAAGCTAACGTAACGTTATCGTCAGCTAGCTTAAAACACAGCACATGCAAGCACGTGTTAAAGTTATAAACTGGACCCCACAGAAAATCGTTAGCATGCTAACACTCAGCTAACGTTAGCATTTAGCTTACTAGTTGAAATAAATGCTCCCAGAATGATATCTAACGTTACAGTCAATATGGTGAGAGTACACACTCACCATTCCACTTGGTGTAAAGTTGTTTCCGAAATCCCGCAGCTCCATCAAAACCAGGTTACATTTCGCGGTCGGACGCAGGACGAGCGGACTCCTTTGGACTAGTCACTGCGCTGCACACGGCACTATTGCCTAATCGAGTGAAATTCAAACGGCCCCTCTCCCCCCTTACAGAAACGTAACCTACTGAGTTATCTCTGCTAAACATGATCATTGCACTCAATATTTCAGCTGATTAGAGCAAACAATTAAATAGATTTAGTAATGACACAGTTGTTTTACAAAACATGAAAGTATAAGTAATGACTACTCAAAAGTTTAATTTGAAATAAATTTGGGTTTACAGTGTAGAAGATGCCACGAATCGGCAACCTATGCACTCCGTTTGCATCTCCCAACACAACGCTGTCCGCTATCATGGCGGATGGATACATGAGATAGCACGAGCAATCTACTAAATAACTACTGCTTGCTTGAGTCTCTTCCGCATTGAACAAGGTGTGACATCCGCCAATCACAGGCCTTAAAAAGGTCTCCATCGACTCAGAGATGAGAAAATTCCATGAGGGAGAGATATGAGATCTCAAAATGGCTCAAAATTATGCCAACCTGCTGTATTAGGATGTATTGAACACCAGTAGTGATACAACAAGTAAAAATTATAGTTAAATAGTATATAAAATATATATAAATATATAAAAACCAGCGCAACAGCTGGTTCCAAAAATGAGAATTTGGCTTGACTGTCCGTACTCAAACCTCTATTATGCTGGCCTGCTTCACTCAATCGAAGTAAAATTTGTTTGTGGAGACTGTAAAACATGTTGTGCTATGACTGTGGCATATTTTTAGGCTTGTATCTGCATCATTTCAAATAAATATCTTCAATACAAGTTCTTTTGAACCTGAAACTTTTCAATTTGAGCTGTGTGCATCTTCATTCACTATTAACCAGTAATATATACACAATATTTACACATCTGAACAAGTGTCTCACAAGTTTTACCTGTATTATACCATCAAAAGTATTGAAATAGACCTTGTAGTTAAAGATCTACACTCTCTTAAGTATGGGTATTGTAGAAATATGCTAACGGTATTTACAGGCATTAAACGTATAAGTATTATGTGTGTGTGTGCTCATTTGCAATAGTGTTGCATGTGTCATGGAGCAAAGGTTTGAATCTCCGGGTGAGGCACTTACGCGCTTCTCGTACAAAGATGAAGCTCTGACACACAGGTGGTTTAGCTTAAACTCGTAACTAGATGTGTTGTGAAGCGGATTAGTCCGTGCGATATTATGTAGCAACAACAGGTGGAAAGCAGGAACAGCATCTTCTCTGTCCATGAGAACTGGAGGACTCCCACACACACAGTGGCCCCAACCCTGGCGTGTGTATGTGTGGGAAGATAACTCGTCCCTGTGCAGGACAAGGTCAACTCCTCATGAGAATGAATAAAGTAACAGGGAAAGGATTAGGCGGGGCTCACAAAACACTGAGAGGAGAGATGCGTGGACCGAGCCCTGACTTTCTGTCTGTTGCTAGGGATACTTAATCAATTCTTGTGTTTTGTGAAACCATAGATCTATGTTTTTTATGCTTTGATGCTTGACTTATTAAATTGTTAATACTTATAGATTGTCTACCGTCTTCTGTTCATCGAATGTAATTCCAATCAAAACGATCTGCGCGGGGTCCTTCTGAAGGTGTATTCTTTTGGAGTCAGATTATACGGTGGGCTTTTTGCCCGAGGGTAAATCCCCAACAGTATGCAATTTTCGAGCAGAGGCCAAAAAATAGGGCTAGTGTTTAAGAGGTTTTAATGCAGCCCTTATTTTACTTGAAATGAGAAGAACATTTATTTATGTATTTCTATATATTATTTATAATCCACTCAGTTAAATGTGAAAACTGAGAATAATAATTGTTAAAATATATTTGATGTGTACTTTCTTTATTTGATTTGACAGTTGTTGACTACACAGAGACGCTGTTACTACTAGTAGGCTTCTTGAATATAATATATATATATTAACGGCGACAATTATTTCATCCCGCGTTAACGCAGTTTTTTTATTATTATTAAGCGGACATTTTTAACACAAGAACCGGCCGGCCAATCGGCTGGCAGCAAGCGGTGAACAGCTGTTTGTGTGGCGTCTCTTCCGTCTCTTCCTGTTTCCTTCACCTACATTCCCCTGGGTCCTAAGTCCCTCCATGTACAGCTTCTTATCACCCTCTATGTACCAACGTACATTTATAACAAATACCACACATATTACGGTAATCAGCGTTGCATATGTGTCTGACCAAAAAAAGCAAAAAATATATTATTCATTTTAATTATTTTTTTAGAGTTTTTAAAGTGTTGTTGTTAGGAATATGTATAATAAGCATATCATTTAGTTATCGCTACTGAGAATTTAACAAACATAAAAAGAAAAAAACAAACATGATGTAGATAGGTTTGCAGTTTTCAAGGTGTATATTTCAAATTGCATCTCTTACACACATGAAGATAAAGTTGTGAACGCCGGCTGAATATCTATTATCAGAATCATAACTATTATAACTGCTACTGTGTAAAGGGAATACTGCTGTTAAAAGCACCTTATTTGTTTAAAGTGTTTGCAAACCAAATGTTATTGCACTTTTGTTCAAATAGCAGTACTTTTAAAATATATGTGCGCAATACACTACTTTTGAATTCATTATTGAATTTTCCGCAAAAAAATCATGCGATTAATCATGCGATTACAAATTGTAATCGTTGCCCAGCACTAATATATATATATATATATATATAGAAGTATGTAGGATTGCTCACTGAATTTAGGTAAATTCCTCTCTACTGGCATTCATTCCTTTACCCATTGATGGGCTGTGTTTCGATGATTTGTTTCTAATGATTTCAAAGTCTCACTGACATGACTTATGGCACTCACCAGAAAGGTTGAAATTATTCTTAGGGCCTGCAGAAAGGAGTCAGATATCATCACTTGCAATAGCGGACAACAAAACACTCTGCACCTCATTTAAGCATATAAGCTGAAGTTTAAATTGGGTAATAACAAATAAACTTCAGCATTGTCGGTTCTGCACTAGTTCTCTCATAACCTGACCTGTCTCCACAGCACTGTGTCAGCAACAAAGACAGACGTGGCTCCACATTATCATGCTAGTATAGGTGGGAAAAAAAGTATCTGGTTTAAAGAAAGACATAGAAGCCAATCACAAGCGTCTTGGGCGGATGCAGCAACCGTGCCCCCCTCAGCATTCTGTAAAAACATCTTAATTGCCTGACTTCTTCCTGAATCTGTTTATGCAGTCGATTACACAGCAGCTCTTTACCATTTTAGCAGTGTGTTTAATGCTTCTCTTTCACATGAATGCATCAGTGGCATATGCTGACTGTTGTTTGCCACTCAGGGAAGAGTGACTGTGGAGACTTACATGTCAAGTAACATTGCATGTATACCAACTTTATGCAGTATACTGAAGCTGACTGCAAAATGAGCAACAGCTAGGTGATAGGTTGACAGAGTCAGGTTATCTGAGGCAGGAAACTAAAAGGGGGAACCAGTGGAACAGGTGAGGGATGGCTGGGTCCATATATCCATATCAACACAGGATAGAGCCAATAGCTGACTAGTCATGAGGTGATCCCTTCCTGATGTGACTGTATATTAATGCCGCATTTCCATTGCATGGTAAGACTTGGCTGGACTCGACTCACTTACTTCCGCTGTTTGGTCCCGGTAACAAGTATCCTTCAAGTACTACTTTGCAAGAAATGGGAAACAAAGAGAGAATTTTGTACTAAAAAGACTTTAACTGAATTAGCTAACTGCTGAAGCCTTTGAACTTTGGAACGCATTGCTGCACAGAACAAGGAGTGCCCCCGCTTTTATAGTGAAGATCCACTGGAAGCAAACAAATCGTGCAACATCAACACATTCTCAATCCCAACTTGTCAAATACCAACGCTTGGTCAGTGGTCATACGCTTTAAACTACGATGCTCTAGTTTCCGCTTTAGCGTCAGCTTTGGACATGTCAGGGACAGCGTGTCAGTTTCCTTTTGTTACATGCACAGTCTTTTCGAAATAAACTTCCAACATAGGCTTACTTAGTTTTGAGGTTTACTTGGTAAGGCCCAGGCAAAATATACTTTCTATATATATTTTTTTAAATAAGTATAATTGTTATGTAACTTACATTAGTTAAAATAAACTAATGGCTTGGTTTAACACAGGAAAGAAAAGCCTTCTCCTGCGTGAAAGTCCTGTGTTTGTTTGACTACTCTGTGTATAACGTGTCATTTATCAGCCTGTGTAGCTGCCTGCCTCACTATCTAGTCTTCATGTATGTCTCCTTGCAACAGTGTTTCCCCAGCTTTTATGTGTCCTCCCCCCTCATTCCCCTCTTCTCATATTCTGTCAGAAGGGCAGCAGGGTTATTATCTTTATACATTATGTTGGCCTTGGGCATTTCTCTCACTCTACCCCCGAACTGTCTTCTTACATCAGGTAATATGTGTAAATATGTGTATTGATCTCGGACCACTTCTGTTGCCGGGTGACAGACGGACCAGTGGGGATTAAGTGTCAATTTGCATTATTGGCCCTATTTGTATTTTTTTTCGTAGTGTGTGTGTGTGTGTGTGTGTGGGGTCATCCATGTGTGGAGAAGTCTTCCTACATGTTTGTGTTATGTTCATCCATCAGCATGCACACATCAGAGATACCTGATTTCTCCCCACAAAAGTGGTTATGTTTATCCATGGCTGAGCCACACTGATGATGGCACTCTGATTGATCCCACGGCAGTTGAAATTGGGCTATATCCATTCTTGATTATGAGAATCGGATGCTTACCTCAGCTTCGAACGTCTAAACTCATTTGGAGAGGCGGAAGATGCATCAGATGCATGTTGTTTGCATCAGCCGTGAGGCACTTTGTCCACTGGGGACCTCTTAACAACTTTGGCTTATTTATTCTCCTTGTTTACCGAGGAAAGGACACACTGATGACAGCTCTGAGGGCTGAGTGTGTGCTCAGAGCGCTGAGCCTCCGAAGTTTAAGAGAAAAGAAATCACATCAAGCAGAAGTGTGCATTGCTTCAAAGACGACTTCAGTGCATGGCGTGGCAACAGCAGGGTCAATGACAAGTGTTTCCTAAGTGGCTGGTGCGCACTGAGAAGCAAAATGTTTTGCAGATAAAGGTTCTCAGTGTGTGATGCATTTTAAAATCACATACTGCAGTGCATACTGTCCCATGCGGGTACAAATACATTCACTGCAAATGACAAGACCTAAATATTTCACTTATATTACTTTTTAAAGAAGTACTTAAAGAGCAAGTACACCTTTACATTAAACAAAGACCCATCTCCTCCAGCATGGTTATGCATGACTAAAGTTATATTCAGACAGTGAGCGGCAGCAGTGGCAAAGAGAAGGTCGGCTGCACAGCTACTAGTTGGTGATGATTCAGCTTTTCAGCTACTGATGGGCACTCAGTGTCTCTGCATGTCTTTTGGCAGTCACTAAAGCATGCCTTTCTTTTACAAAGTTAAATCTGTATTTTAGCCAGACTAGAGGCTCAATTAAGAAAGTGGCCCTCCCAAAGTTAGTGAGAAGTGCTAATACATGTCGTAGCCATTCAGTTACAGAGTGGTATACGTCACTGTTCGATGTCTTAAGAAGCTCAGGGAAAAGCCCAGTAACAGGTAGGCACATACGCCCAACAGAAGAGAAATTAATCTCTTGGTCTAACATCTCCCTGACTGTGTTTTTGAAGGCTTATGAATGTTACCATTATGAACAGGGTCATCATTGCCAGATGTATGAAAATGATTGTATTTGTAGGATCATTTTGCCTACTGTATGATCCATAATACCCAAAAGTGCCATAATGTAGGATAATTTGACCATTTTGTAACTCTTAAAATAAGTTATTAGTTTAAGTCTGACGGTCTCATTTTTATTAATTTCAGGATGAATCCATCATCTGTGTTTCAGCACCTCTTCTTCTTATTTCTTCTCTTTGATTAGCTTAGGGTACTGCTGTAACTGTTTTCATGCTGAATATGAACAGGCTCTGTCCTGGCTCAGGACTATGTGGTTATAGAAATGACATCCTCGGTATAAGAACGTACTAATAATATATATCACTATATTAACAATAATAATACATAGAACTTCACTAGACATTATGCTTAAAAGTAACTTATCACTTGGTGGTCTCAGTCTATTCTGTGCTTTAGAATAATTTGGAAATTAAGAAGCACACCTAATCAATTTCTGGCCTATCAGCAATGTTTTCCTCATTGCAGGATCAGAAAAAAACAAAGAAAACACACCACATACGCTACACACAGACAGAATTAAAGGAAACACATGCAATAAGGAATCATTTGTACATTGAGTTGTAAAAACCTGAAATTATTATATAATTACATTATTAAAACTCCTCCGAGTCCGCAGAGTCAGAATCCCCATCCGGGTGGGTGGTGGGGGGGGTTCAGGTGGTAGGGTTTCTTGGGCCCGGAGGGAGGTCTCTCATAGTCTGCACCGGGGACCTGCTGGGGGTTGAAACTTGGCGATGAGTCGGGGGTCGCAGATGTTCCGAGCTGGAACCCGTTGCCTCTCCTCCGGACCGTATCCCTCCCAGTCGACCAGGTACTGAAGGCCTCGCCCCCAGCGGCGGGAGCGCAGCAGGCGATGAACAGAGTAGACCGGACCTCCTTCAATGAGGTGAGGAGGCGGAGCAGCCGGCACCAATGGACTCTCCAAAACCGGTTTGACCTTGGATACATGGAATGTGGGGTGGATGCGCATGGATTTGGGGAGCTTGAGCCTTACTGCCGCCGGGTTGATGATCCTCTCAATTTCGAACGGCCCGATGAACCTTGGGCCCAGCTTCTTAGACTCCACCCGCAAAGGTAGGTCCCGGGTTGATAACCACACCCTCTGACCCACCTGGTAGATCGGGGCTGGAGTGCGGTGTCGATTAGCCGCTGTAGCGTAGTGGTCCGCAGCAGGGTTGCTCGGGCCCTAGCCCAGGTCTGGCGGCAGCGGCGGATGAATGTCTGGACAGATGGGCAGGAAACTTCCCTTTCCAATGCAGGGAACAGAGGTGGCTGGAACCCATAAGCACACTGAAAGGGTGACAAGCCTGTGGCGGAGCTGGTCAGGGTGTTATGGGGTACTCCACCCACATCAACTGGCGGGACCAGGAGGCAGGATTCCAGGAGACCATGCAGCGAAGGGCTGTTTCCATCTCCTGATTCTTCCTCTCCATCTGACCGTTGGACTGAGGGTGAAACCCCGAAGACAGACTGACAGTGGCCCCCAGCACAGTGCAGAACTCCCTCAAAAAGATGGAGGTGAACTGAGGACCTCGGTCGGAGACGTCGACTGGAATTCCATGCAGGCGGAAGATATGCAGACAGATGAGTTCAGCCGTCTCCTTAGCAGATGGGAGTTTGGGGAGAGGAATAAAATGGGCCAGCTTGCTGAATCGGTCGACCACTGTCAGAATGACGGTGTGGCCCTCAGATGATGGTAGTCCGGTGACAAAGTCCAGGGAGATGTGAGACCACGGACGATGAGGCACTGGGAGAGGCCGCAGGAGACCGGCCGGAGCCTGGTGGGAAGGTTTATGTTGGTTGCACTCAGGGCAGGCGTTGACAAATTCCCTGGTGTCCTCATTGAGCGAGACCCACCAGAAGCGCTGCCGCTGGACGTCCTGGGTCCTCTGGATGCCCGGGTGGCAGGTAAGTAGAGAGGAGTGTGCCCACTGGAGGACGCCGGACCGCAGAGCCTGAGAGACAAACAGGCGGTTAGGAGGGCACGCGCTGGGACCGGCTTGACCCCTAGTCGCAGCCCTCACCGATTCCTCAATCTCCCAGGTGAGAACGCCTACTTGACAGGAGGCAGGAAGGATGGATGAGGAGCCAGAGGTGGATTCCTCCTCCCCCTGGAACTGACGGAAAAGGGCATCAGGCTTGACATTGCGGGAACCGGGGCGATAGGAGAGCGTGAAGTGGAACCAGGTGAAGAATAACGACCACCTGGCCTGTTGGGAATTGAGTCTCTTGGCTGTGCGGATGTACTCAAGGTTCTTATGGTCGGTCCAAACCAGGAATGGGAGCTTGGTCCCCTCCAACCAATGCCGCCACTCCTCCAGGGCCAGCTTCACTGCTAGTAGTTCTCGGTTACCAATGTCATAGTTTCTCTCGGCGGTGGAAAGCCGTCGCGAGAAAAAGGCGCAGGGATGGAGCGTTTGGTCAGTGACCGAGCGCTGGGACAGGACACCCCCAACTCCTATGTCGGAGGCATCCACCTCCACCACAAATTGTCTGTCTGGATCCGGGACTCGGAGGATGGGTGCAGAAGTGAACCTCTTGGTTCTTGGAGAACCAAGAGGAACATGTCTCGGAGCACGTCGTTAACCAGGGCCTGGAAGATGGCGGGGGCCTTGGTTAAGCCGAAGGGCATCACAAGGTGCTCGTAATGTCCCTTAGGTGTATTGAATGCCGTCTTCCACTCATCCCCTTCTCTGATCCGGACCAGGTGATAGGCGTTGCGGAGGTCAAGCTTGGAGAAGATGGTAGCTCCTTGAAGTAGCTCGAAGGCCGTTGCGATGAGCGGAAAGGGGTACCGGTTCTTAATTGTGATTTCATTTAAGCCCCGGTAGTCGATGCAGGGTCTGAGAATCTTGTCCTTCTTTTCCACAAAGACAAATCCAGCCCCTGCAGGAGAGGACGAGGGGCGTATGATACCGGAAGCCAGGGAGTCGTTAATATAATTGTCCATCGCTTCTCTTTCAGGAGCAGACAGGGAATACAGGCGCCCCTTAGGTGGGAACGTACCAGCATGGAGGTCGATGGCACAATCATACGGACGGTGGGGAGGCAGAGACATGGCCTTGGACTTGTTGAACACCTCCCTAAAGTCCAAGTATTCCGCAGGAACCCCCGTAAGCTCAGGGGTGGAATTGGTGAGCCTCGTGGAACGGCAGCTTGCTTCAGGCAGACTAGATGACAGGACTGGCTCCAACCCCGAAAAGCCCCCGTAGTCCAGTCGATGTGCGGATTATGTCGACGGAGCCAGGGGTATCCCAGAATGAGGGGGATGCGAGGGGTTTGCAAGATGTGGAAGCTGATGGTCTCGTGATGGTTGCCGGACAGCAGCATGTGTACCGGAACGGTTTGATGAGTCACTGTGCCCAGAAGATGACCGTCCAGGGCGCTGGCTGGAACAGCCTGGGGAAGAGGTATCCGGTCGATCCCCAACTGTGTACAGAGGTCCTCGTCCATAATAGATGAGTCTGCTCCAGAAGGTGGAAATAGTATGGGAGCCCCCGTTTAACAGAAGTTGGGAGTGGAAAAGTGGTCGTTGACAGGCGGAGGATCGGGAAACTGCTCGGCTCACCAGTACTTCCTTCCTTACTGGCGAGCCCGGGCTTTTAACAGGCAATTGTGAGCAAACATGACCCGCCTGGCTTGACTGTTCCCGGCGCCTTGTCAGCCGCCTGACCTGGATGCGGTGATCCACTCTGGAGGTTGCCTCGATAAGTCCATCCAGGGATGTGGGTAGCTCGAACGCGATGAGTTCATCTTTAACGTGATCCGCTAACCCGAGTAGATACACGTCACACTGGGCGTCCATGTTCCAAGAGCTTAATCGTGCCTGAGTCCGGAAATCAATGGCGTAGTCCGTGACAGATCAGTGGCCCTGCTGGAGCCCCATTAGCCCTCCGGTGACGTCCGGTCCTCTGGACACCAGCCCGAAAACCTTGCGTAGTTCGGCGGAGAAGGACTGGAAGGAAGCACAGGAAGGAGTCTGACGATCCCATTCCGCTGTTCCCCACAGGCGAGCTCTCCCCGTCAGGTGGTTGATGGTAAACGCCACCCTGGCGTCCTCAGACGCGAAGGTGCGGGGCTGCAACGCAAACAGGATGGAACAGTTCGTCAAGAATGCGTTGCAACCCTCAGGATCCCCAGCATAACGTTCGGGCTCCCCCACCCGGGGCTCTGAGACCGCCGTAGAAACTGCTGGATCCATTCCCGAGTGAACCGGAGCAAGTGGCAGTGACGCCGTCGCGTTGGTCGGACCTGCGACTGATGTGAGTTGTCGTAACTGGTCAATCAACGTGATGAGAATCTGGTTCTGATTCGCCAGGGTGTGGTGAACCTCGGCGGTGTTGGTGACCACCATGGTCTCGGTTCGCTGCATCGTCTCCTCGATCGCCTCGAGTCGGGTCCATGCCGTGGTGCCGTCTGCTGGATCCATGATGTGGCCAGATCGTACTGTAACGGGTGTAGTTAGGACCCAGGAGCAGTACTACAACACCGGGACTGGTATGATTTAAGTTCTTTATTTTCAACACACGACAGGCAGAATATTCTCCGGAACAATCAGCGACAGGATTCTCGTGGTCAAGGACAGAAGGGTTGAGTAAGTTACCAGGGCAGAGGCAAGGCGAGGTAGTCCGGAACAGGCAGGGTCGGCAACAGGGAATCAGTCCATGGGTGAATGCGGGAAAGTTTAGGGTGAATGCGGAGAATGATCTGGCAGTGAGTGTGTGTGAGGCAGGGGTTTAAATAGTGAAGCGGCAGAGTGAGCAGGTGAGAGTGATGAGCTGATGAGGTGAGTGTGACTGGCAGGTGCACTGAATGAACTGATTAGGTGAGTGAAAGGTGGAAAAAGCTAGACAGAAGTGACAGAGCTGTGACAGAAGGGGCCTCGTGCATTGACGTGATTTATGGGTACAGCGGTCTCTGTGAGGTTTGTCATTAGAAGGCTCTTACTACTAACTTCGTGTGGAGAATTCATGTGGAGCTGCTACTATTTAAATATAAAGCAAGGAATCTGTGTATCCTCATATGTCGTGAACCGCTCATCTGGTCTACTTCATACTTGGTGGGTCTACTGCTTCAATATTATCAACTTTGGATAAACAAGCGAACAGTGCTCTGTGCAGCAGTGGAGTTCAGCATGTCGTCCGTAACAGAAGCAGAATCAAACCAGTGTGTATTTCACTAGTGTGACCGTGTTTAAGCCACGACTTGGGGTTTTCCCTCCGTGAGTTAGACTTATAATATAATATTTCTGTTAATTATTCCATGCTCTACTTTTTAACCACAGTTTCCATGCCAAACAAGTGACTAATGCGCCTAATTTGAAAATACTCCCGCTGAGGGTATTGTTTATGACGGCAAAAAGTTGTCTTGCTTTACTTTTCACCCTTTCTCTAACTGGGAATGTTGGTGTTGGCAGTAGCAGAAGAGTTACTCAAAACGTGTTGTCTGGGTAAAACGATTAATTCCGCACAGTAAAAGCATTCAAAAACTTAAAGTAAAGAGTGAAAGAGAGACAGCATCTCTTTCACTCTTCAAGGTGTTTTTATTTCTGATATAATGTTGGATAGTTTAATTAATAATAATGCATCATAGTTTAATTGTTCTATTTGGTGAGTCAAATCTGAATCGTAACCAGACCATTTTTCTGTTGTGAAAACCATTAGCTGTCCCAGAGGCTTGTCTCGGATAATCTTGCAGGTGAAGAAGCCAGATGTGGAGGTCCTGAACTTGCGTGGTTACATGTGATCTGTGGTTGTTCTCAGAATCAACATTGGAGATGGTATATGGTAATTATTAAATGAACATTCAATTCCTGGACAGCAGCTCTGTTGGCCATCCTGCAGTCAGCATGCCAATAGTACACTCCCTCCAAACTTGCTTTGTGTTTTGAGATAAAACTGCACATTTGAGAGTGGCATTTTATTATGACCAGCCCAAGCCACACCTGTTACAATCGTGCTGTTTAATCACAAGCTTGATATGCCACACCTGTCAGGTGGATGGATTATCTTGGCAAAGGAGAAGTTCTCACCAACACGGATTAAACATTTGTGTTCTAATGTCCAGTATCTGTTGCGGCTCCTTCACTTGTTGTGAGGACTTCACTTGCATGTAAGTCTCCATGTATTCATAGAATCAATGAACTGCTGAACTGTGGTAATAACAGAATTATTTGCATATAACAGCAAGCAAAATTAAGATTTTTTTTATTGAAAATCATGCTTTGGTGTGGAGGGGGAGATTCTTAAACATTGGAGGGGATAGTGAGAAATGTTCAGGTGTGTGGGGAATGGTGATAGGTGATAAGTAGGGGTGGGACAACTGGGCCCTTTTAATATAGATAGTAATGACTATAAATAAAGAAAAATAACTTATACATTGCTCGAAGTAGGCTAGAGTCAAATAAGACCTATACAGTAAAACAGCTAACACATTTCACTCACACATTAGCTCATTTCTTTACTTTACTTGTTCTATGAGTCAGGAGGACTGACAGTCAGACAGTTTTTTAGGCTCTAATGCAGGGGTCTTCAACGTTTTTTCAGGCCAAGGACCCCCAAACTGATAGAGAGATGGAGCAGGGACCCCCTACTATATATATTGTATAAAATTGTGTTTTATATTAAACTGGGCCTAGTGCCATGTATAAACATACCTCTTTATTGTGCATTTAATACTAAGCTATTCAAATAATACACAGGTTCATATATTCATGTTTTTATTTTAAACATGTCCAACGTACAGTGAGTAGGGAGGCCGTGCCACTGCCATTCATAAACATACCTTGTCAGCTGATACCAATGCCAATATCAACATTGTCTGTCAATTGCATGATAATCATCATACAAGCTATTCAAATTGATGTTTTTATTTTAAACATAAATGTGGAAAGGAAAAATGAGTGATGGCCTATTAGTGCCACTGCCATGCATAAACATACCTGTTATCATGTATACAATACTGAACTATTAAAATAATGAACAGATTCATGTTTTTTGGTCGAGTTACAAAACGATAAATTTTCGCTCACAACAATGTCCATACATTTAGCATAATAATATACTGGCCTCAGTAGTTGGCTGTTGTGGATAGGAGCTGCACTGTTTTGCAAAAATGATTGTTTTGTGGGTGAAGTAAATGTTGTTGCTTTTAAATTTTTTTTTACAACAGTATCTTCTCTTCAAATAATATTGCAGCGTGTGTCCTTGTGTCTGGGATCTTAGTCAGCTCGGGACGGAATAGGCTCTTGTTCAATCACGGGGAACCTGACAGAGCCAGCATGTAACATGCGGCCTCATGATTGGCACAGCAGCGATAGGAGCGGGTCCTCCTCTTTGTGTGCAGGAGGCACAGGCTAGTCTCGCGCTGTGAGTGAACCGGTGCCCAGCTTGAGAGACCTCCTGTGTGTCACTGAATGTGTGCATTTCTGAGAAAGATAACATCTTCTGCCTCCATTTATCCATTCGCTACAATATGTTGGATTCATGTTAATGTCTATTTAAAGACATTCAAATTTGTGGAAAAAAATGTTATGAGGAATTGTCTAATCAGCCAAAAATGTCACGACCCACCTGCAGTACCTCAGCGGACCCCCTAGGGGTCCCAGACCCCCTGTTGAAGATCTCTGCTCTAAACCATTAAGTGGTCAGCTGCAGCTGCCTGATTGACCTTTCAGAGAGACCAGTAAAGACAGCATTACAGTGGTCAAACCTACTGAAGACAGTAGTATTAATACCTCTAATATCGCGTCTGATGTGGCATAGGGACACTGCTGGACATGCGGTATATATCTCTCTCTCTTCCTCTGTCTGTTTAACCGTCATGTTCCACCCCCGAGCCCGACACTGATCATCCAGCCCATCTCAAGTCAATCCAGTCAATTAAACAGACGCGTTGTTCACCGGTGTAACGTTCACGAGGCCATGTGGGAGTTGTCCCATCAGTCACTCACGTACCTGCTAATACTAATAATAGACTTCCATGTTCCCACTGAAACATTATGCAGGATGTTAGAAATGACAGGGTATATCTGCATTGCCATTGTTGGGAGTTGCAAAGGAATATGTTCCCAACACATGTGTAGCCCCCTGCAGTAGAGACATGCTTTACATTCACAAAGAGTGACAGAATATTGCTTTTATGTTTCACTGTATCAAGAGAGAGCCATGTCTCCGCTGCCTCCTCCAATCATCATACATATAAATACACACTCAACCCCCAACCTACAATTCACCTCTTTACATCTTCACACACAACATACATGCATGTCAATACACACAGGCCTTAGATTCTAACACACATGCACCCGCAGTGACAGCACAGACATTAAAGTGTTTTGACTGGCAGGAAGCCAAGGCTCTACTCTGCCCCCACCTAGCCTGACGAAGATCTCCCCTGATGCAAAGAGCACAAAGACACGGACAAGTTGCGTCTATCTCACTCTCTCTTCAGTCAGGTTTGATATTTACTGTCGATGGAACATCCTGACATTACCATTAGATATGAACATTAGACAGGAAGTATTGATTCAATCTGTATCTTACACCTGAATACAGCCTACTTACTTTTGCACATCCTTTTAAAAGTTATCTTAAAAGCTTTGATTTTGATTCCTACTAGCTCAGTAGGTCACAGTTGCTGGTTAGTATAGTAATGTATTACCAGGGGAACTACTACTATTGCTGTTTCAGTCTTAACTCCACTGATGTCTTATTCAGAAGAACATGATTTTCGACAAGTTGTTTCCTTTTCTTAGGTGATCACATTATCAGTTGCTAAAGGTATCTGTTGTTGGGGCCATGTGCTTTAAACAAAGGAATCTAAGTGGGCCTGCAGGCAAGGCTCAGCCTGGGTTAGGTAGAGGGCATCCAAACCCCCACCAGAAAGGATTTCACACTCACCTGTGTTGGTGCTGGCCTCCCATTGGTCAAGGTCCACAGACCCCTGTGGCTCAGCCACCAAACTACAAAACTCCTGAGCTCCCCTCAGCTCTTTGCATCCCGCTGACCTCATCGGTGCAAGGAAGCACGAACACAACGTTGCTGTTTTCAAAAGAAAACCCTAGGTTATCAGTCTTTGATTCACTGGATTATATTGTTTTTTGTTCACATCCTGGAAGAGGACAATTTTCCTGCAGACGTAAAGAAACGGATTCTTCAGAGAAAGAGGACAATTTCTCTTTCCCCTCAAGTCGATTTAACCCTTGGAGCCCGCGCAGCCGAGTGCACGCCCCACTCGAAGGACCAACCAATTCGTTCAGAAATCATCTCATAGTAATGCCGCGTTCACACCAAATGCGGCGCGAATTATTCACGTGAGTAGATTACATACAAAGTCTATGCACAGACGTGATGAGGCTGGTGCGTCAAATCGCCCCGAACGCGTGAGTTGAAATTTTTCAACTTCTGCGAAATATTCACGTTACGCCCCAGCGCGATAGCCTATCAGCGTTGAGATGTTTCTCCTGTCATCACTGACGTCCTGCCGTTGTTGAATCAGGAAATAAGTAGCTGTCTGTGTTCACCCAGAGCTCTACGATCAAATCGACATCAATACGTAGTTATTTCGGAGTCCCTTTTTGTCGTTTTATTGCCGTTAAATGACAGCCAAATCAGTTTATTTTGTGTTCATACAGCTGTAGTAAACAGCGACGTGGGGCTTGCTAGACACAGTGAATACACCTCGATACTATGTTATGAACCCAGACATGACGGCGTTTAGTTTCCCGGGATATCTGTGACTTCCACAACACGTACTAAGCAGAAATAGGTTATTTTTTCCATGGTTAATGGCGGACAGTTGAACGGCTTTCGGGGCGATAAGCCCCGCCCCCTCTCCGGCGAGTCCAGCGCGATTCACGCTAATGAACACAAACAGATTTAGGTCATTGTGTTTATCATCTTGTTTGTGTCGCTTAAATTACTGTGTCATTTTTATAACGTGGTGTGTATGCTCAATAATTGCCGAGAATAACGACCAAGATCGTTAATGTTGTGTAGAAACTACTGTGTATTTCATACTGCTGCAACTGGTTTGAGATGATTCACCCCTAGCGGAGGCGGAAGTTGTTTCTCATCAGTTCAAAGGCTAGAACCGCGGCTGGGCGAATCAAAGATCGTCAGCCGTGTTTCTGTAGATGAGAGAACAATCTTCCGTACTCCTCTGCTGCGGGGAGGATCTTATTTTGTTTTGGAGGATTTATTTTGTTTTCTTTGCTTTCTCTCTTATTTTACTAACCCACACACATATATCGTGAAGCTAATGTAGCTAATGAGCTAACTGCTTCAGACACGTGTAGATAACGAGACCTCTATATTCGCCATTTTAGAGTCTTGTGACATCATACTTTGTCTGAGCTGTGCTCTCGCCTCTCCCCCACACACACACTACATGCATACACACACACACACACACTCTCCCTCTTACCAAAGTTTGTTGATTTTAGATATAGCGTGCTCATAAATGTATAGTATTTGTTAGTTTTAGATATTAGTTGATGAGATGATTATTGGAACTTAATAAACTCTGTTGTACTTTAAAGAGTAGCTGTCTGTGATTACTTTGTGCATGTGTATTGTGATGATAGCTGGATATGTGGTCTGTTGCTCGAACTCAACACCTTGACTTTTCACTCTGAATGTGGAATAGTACTTCGACTGTTGACATTGTGAGTGATTACTAATTATGAGACTTAGTTTATCGTTTGGTTATTGGTCCCTGTTTGCAGGGTGGTGTTAATAATCTTACTGACATTAATAATTCTATTGATGTCAATAATTTAGTTTTTCATATATGCTGATAACTCAAACACGCTCCTTTTTGTTCCCAACATTGTCTTGATTGAGGTTTCCTGACACTTTGTCATCTCTCTCTCTCTCTGTCTTCAGGACTTTGTTGACTGCTGACTGGCTGTATTTTCTGTTGGGAGGCACAGAGCGCCGTATCAGCACACAGCTCGAACTCTATTGGCAGGTGAGTGGGACAGATGGGCGCTCAGCGGACAAGTGTGTGCGTGAATGATTGTCGGTGAAAGGACTTGCCGCCTGGGGTCTTCCCCGTCCCATCAATCAGGGCTTATTAACAACATGCATAGGGCCTGACAAAGTGTTTATAATGAACCCACAAGGGCAAGGTGAACGTGTGTGTCTGTGTCCTGACCACAGACTTGACTTAACCTTAAAGATGGAGCAGTGAAGGGAACGGTCCATATATCAGCCAGTGTATCTTCACATTGTTGAGGTTTAAAACAAAGGATGTGAGAGCCTGCAGGCCGCAGGTACTTTTCTGCTGCAAACTTCTTACTGCGCACGTGCATCAGAAAAGTGAGCTGGATCCGGTTCAAAATTAAAAACAATATTTAATGTACTACACAAAGTTCACTTACAAACTGAATTAACTATCAATAGTAATGTTCTCGAGAACAGAGACCACATGCACGCATCTCACTCACAGGTCTGAATTCAGGTACTGAAAAACGAGAGCGGAAGTGGTCTGAGGAATGCTCCCTAGAACGTTGTCTTTTATATCCCCTGACAGTCGGAAAGTGTCCGAACTGTCCTAAAACGTGTGAATGATCCTCCGTTGATCAGTGATTGGCTCCATTTTAATCCTGTCCCCTCCCTGGATCGATCCTTTCTGGCAAACATCCTGAACTCCTCCTCTCTGACCTGCTGGTCAGTTGTCCGTCTCTCTGCTCTCTGCTGCACCTCTGAAAATGCCTCACTCAAAATGATCTCTTTCTGACCCTCAAAACTTTTCATACAGTGTTTTAATACCTTTAGTGACTATACTTCTATGGTTTAATACATTCAATGAGTAAAATACTGTAACATATAATATCCTCTATAAGTAAGAATATTGTAAACATAATACATTCCATAAGTAAACATATTGTGACTTTTTAATATATTTTGACATTATTATTATTGTGACACTTCTACTCACCACTAGGGGTGTTATTTAATCCTACTTATAATATTTCTAATACTGAAATCTTTCACAACATCAATACCTGACACTGGATTTTTTTAACTCTCTGACCCTCCCAGACCTGCAGCTTATTATGCAGTTAAACAAGTGATATCAACGTTAGTTCATAACACCCAGCCCATTCTCACTCCCAGGGCGTGAAATACAGACGCTTTGTCAAGCCCCTTGGCCTCTGATACCAACCACAAGGCCCCTACGTACATATTTTAAGCCTAAACATGATATTTTTTTCCAAACCTAACTATGCAACGTATCATCATAAGACTGTTCGGATCATTTCTTACAAAAAGTTACTCCTAATTTTTCGCGCATTTTCCTAAAAAAGCCGGTAACACAAATCAAATTTCCACTCGTTAGATGCACATGGTCTTTTCAAAATAAACACCTGTCTTCACAGGAAACTCAGTTAGGTTTAGGCAACACTTAGTTAAGCGAAGGAGAAGGTCGTCTTTCGGTTAAAATAACTACGGATGTGCCGTCACTGAAGTACGCAAGTTACAGTACGTGACAAAAACATCAATGTTGACTTCTCAACTCAGATGAGGAATGAACAGTGGAGAGTGTGCTTTAGCAGTCTTCATACTTCCTTGTTCAGGATTACTTGGACAACATACTAAATAATTTTGTGGGGTATCTACAAATTACGGTGCATTATTTTATGAATGCTGGATGAGACCAGCCTGAACTAAGTAGTTTTGTTGCCGAAACCTTTTGTTTGACTTCACAATGTTAATCACATATTTACTGAAACGGTGTGCTGGGCTACCCAGTGCGTTACAAAGTGACGCTAACGAGTCTGACAAAGGGTCAGTATGTGACTAGTTGGGATGAGGACGTGTTGTAACACCAGTCTCTCTCAAAACATACAGAAAAAAGGAATTCGTACAAATGTTCAGCTGACATGTTTGGGCTACAGCTAACCACTGCTGTAATTATGTCATTAAAGAGTACAAGGTATGATTGTTCTTGATCTAACCTAACTGGAACAAATCACTGACCAGGTAAGGTAATCACAGATAAGTATAGGGTGAGTAAAACAGAGCGGACAACAAAACCACACCGAATAATTCTCTGTAGGTTCATCACTATGAGCTATTCCTTTGACATTGTTATGTTGTTTTAACATTGTTAGATTAAATAAAAACAATGACTTCACCACTGGAAAATTATTTTATTATGCTGCTATGATGTTATGATTAAGATTCCACCCAAGTTTAATATCTGGCCAGATTTCATATGTATTTGTTCTAACTGTGGCTTCCTACTGTGGCTAATATTGTCAAATAAATTTAGTGAAGTTAAAAGTACAATCTTAACCTCTGACATGTACATGCACTAGAACTATAAAGCTACGCAAAACTGACATACACAAGTAAAGTACAAGTACTTTAAATTTGTACTAAAGTACAGTACTTGAGTGAATGTACTTTACATTCCACCTTTGCTAGATCCAGAGTACAAAATTGTTTCCACAAGCTGAAGTTCTTCATAAATCTAGCCTCTTAACTTTGCTCTCAAAGGACACCAGATTGATGCATTTGACTTTAAAATACAACATTTTCTTCTGGGGAAGCATGACTGCAGGACTATTTTCAGTATATTCGGTGCCCTCCTATTTGGGGCAGCATGGCGGTGTATCCTGAATTGAGATCAAATAAACTACTTAATATGTGTTTATAGTAATGGAGGTACATGTACTTTAAAGAACTTTTACCTAAGTATAAGTGAAACTACTTGTGTAAAAATGGAAATACAAGTAAAAGCAGGTCGGTTAAAATGTGTCACCTGCACGAGGGATTGAATAAGAGAAGATGCACAAATCCAGGAAAGATATGAGATGATCAATGGCCAGAAGAGAATAAATAGAGAAACAAGGAAACCTCTCGACATACAGTATAACACACAGTGAAGGACCATGTCTCATGTGATATTTAAGTAGTGTTTTCTGAATTAGATGCTTTATATGGGTGTTTCTCAAAGTCAAGGATGCTTCCTTGGCAGGTAGGATCCTTCCACAGAGCTGGGGGTTAGGCAAAACCCCTTGCTAGTCTTCGGAAAACACACATTGAAACAGTCTAGTAAGTGTGGAGGTGTACGGAAGGATTTTAGTTCTTTTAACCTTTATTTCTATTAGGAGTATTGATTTTGTATCTCTCAAAACAATATACATAGATTCAAAACATGTAGGCCTATTAGAAAATGAATAGAATTAAAAGTGATTTTTACTTTAGTTTAGTGCTGGGCAAGTTAACACGTTATTATCGCATTAACGCATTAATTAATTAACGCCGACAATCATTTTATCGCTCGTTAACGCATTTTTTTTATTATTGTTATTGTAACAGACAGTCTCATGTTTATCGTTTTGTATTGGAGATAATATGTCCCTTCAGGGTTGCCGTAGAGCAGGGGTGTCAAACTCAAATACACAGTGGGCCGAAATTAAAAAATTGCTACAAGTCAAGGGCCAGACGGGTTCAACGTTTATTGAAAACTTATTGAAAGAACCTTAGTGCACATATTGAACCTGGAACTAACAAGGCCTATAGAGTATTGCCTATAAAACAACATTAATTATGAAATAAATGAAATAAAAATAATGCATAAATAAATAAAAATAAAAGTAATAAAATCAGTTTCATTAATTGCTTATGGCTCTATCTGCAGTTTTTCCAGAGTAATTTCAAGTGAAAACATTTTCTACAGGCAAACAGCCAAAAATAATTTACTTCAAAGAAAAATCAAATGTCCTGTAGTAGCAAGAGAAAAAAAATGCAAAAATGAAAAACTGAAAATGCGTCAAAGCACCGTTTGCTGCTCTGTGATGCTCACTGGTCTGAGCCAGACACTTGGTGTCTCATCTTGGATACAAGTTCATCAATGTCTGGGGTCAGGCTTTGTTTATCTTCATCAAAGAGAACAGTTGTTCACACAAGTGTTGTTATAAGTGCCCCTCATACACCAACCCAGGACGCTTGGTCACATTGGTGGCAGCGGTGTTTCTTATGCACCGACTACGAACCGCTACGACTATTTTACACTTCAGCAACTGTGAGTGTGCACTTTCTTAGCTGAGTTTAGCTGTCTCAGTTTAGCTAGCAGGCTAACTCCGCGGCACTTCAAAGAGAAAAGAACCGCTGGTTCAAGTACAGGATGTGGGTTGGAGATGAAGACCCGTTAAAGCCCAGCTCAGAGCTGGGCTTAAGACGTTCGGCCATCAGGGATATCCATGTGGACCTGCCTGCTCCGTTTCCAGAGTTTCCTCACCTGGGTGAGACAGTCTGTTACATTATTTTGAAAGTCTGTTGCTCACTGGCAGCGGTGGAGGAAGTCTTTGGCAGACTACGTTGGATGCAGCGTGTGGGAGAAGTATAAACAAAAGCAAGACAAGCTAACAAATGCTACAGAGAAGTGGATCATTTTTAATTAAATTTTTTATACTATATTGATCCCGGAAGGGGAAATTTGTCTCTGCATTTGACCCATCCCTGTATATAGGGAGCAGTGGGCTGCCAATGACAGGTGCCCGGGGAGCCGTTAGGGGTTCAGTGTCTTGCTCAGGGACACTTCCACACGTGACACGTCCCAGTCAAGGATTGAACCGATGACCCTGCGGTTACCAACCCTCTTAACCCAGTGAGCCACGGTCGCCCCAGATAGCTACAACCTGCAGCCGATTAGTATTGTGGAAGATGTCGGTCTGAGGAACGTTCTCAATGTGCGTTCGCGTTGCGTTTGGTCTGAACGCACCTTTAGATCGCAACGAATGACGGCACGTACAAGCCTCAATACGCACTGTCACAAGAAGAATACACGAGTTGTATGAAAAGGAGAGGACTACAAAAGTGACGGCGTTACAACGTGCACCAGCTGTTGCTCTCACTGGAGACTACTGGACATCGCTGGGTAACCATCATCACCTCGGAGTTACAGCATTATATTGATGAACAGTAGAGCTGCATTCACATGCTCTGACTGTCATGAAGACACAAGACACACATTTAAATGAAACGTGCTGAAACATTTTATTCCTGTTGCACAGCAGTGGAAAGTTTCCCATAAAGTCAGCACACTGAGCACAGATAGTGAAGAGATATAACTGCTACTGTGTAAAGAGAATACTGCTGTTAACAAGCACCTTATTTGTTTAAAGTGTTTGCAAACTAAATGTTATTGCACTTTTGTTCATATAGCAGTACTTTTAAAATAAAAGTGCGAAATACACTACTTTTGAATTCATTATTGAATTTTGCCATAACAATGTGATTAATCGCAAAAAATCCATTTGATTAATCGCGATTAAAATTGTAATCGTTGCCCAGCACTACTTTAATTATAATTCATTAAACGTACTAAACATACAATTCATATGCTCTCCTCAAAGTCAGCAGACTCCATTGAAAAACACAGCAATTTTACCTCGCTGATTGTAAAGCACACTTCATTCAAACTTGACAGAAACAAAGTAAAACTCATTAGAAAAGACTTAGTTTTCTCTTTCCACTGTTCCAACGATCATCAACTCTGGTTTGGTGGTGATAAAATATGCCTGTAAGGGTCAGAATAATAAGCAGTGTTAAGCTTCAACTGTGGACCAGATGCTTCAAACTGGAGCAGATCTCCATATATTTTAGAAAGCCTTTCAACATAAGACACTTTTTTAAGCATGTGGTAATCTCACTGGCACACTATATGATGCCATGGTGCTGTATGCGGCTGTAGCCCCCTTTGAAAAATAAATGTTTCACAACTTAAATCTGTGGTTTCTGACGCTGCACCAATCAGAACCAGATTTGCTGGTCATGCCTATCCCTATCATCCACACCAGAGGGAATTGCACATGTACAAGCTGAGGCAAGTTTGTGTGTTTTACTTTTGCTGTGAAAGGGCAAACACATCAGGAATTAAATCTTTAGTCACGCAAAGTATTGGGCAAAAAAACTCTTGTTGAAATATATGCCCTATCTTTACAAGAAGATGAAAAGGAAAAGGAGAATAATAAAGAGTGTGGTTCTGAGTGAAAGAGGGTTCATGTTTCATACAGAACCTTCTTCCTTAATTAAACTGAAAATAAATCTGCCGGAGGCCAGGAAAAAAATGCAGATTTTTGTTGGTAATGGTGGTAGTAGTGGGATAGAGGAAGAGTCTTCCTTGGTATGAGCTGTGCGCATTGCGCCCACACATACACACTGCAGCTTGAAAGTCACTCGGGAAGGAAAAGAGGGGCGAGAGCAGAGCGGAAAACAGAAGTCTGTTGATGTGTTGTGTATGAAAACCTCTCCTTGCACTTATCTCACATCAAGCAAATGCAAATGGCCAAGCTTGGATGGGGAAAACACGCACACACATCCACACACAGGGGGGAAAACATCCTTAAAACAGTCATAAACACAAAGAGAAGGTACCGTTCCAGGAGAGCCTTCATGTTGTCCTCGGAGCCAAAGCCATCTCCCTCCAATGTCCTCCAATACAGAGAGGAAGAAAGGAAGAGGGCTAAATAAGAGCGGGAAAGTCCCCTGTCATCTTCTTAGACTGACTGAGACTGTGGAACTGTGAGAGAGCTTGATGCCTAAAGTAGTTGTAGTTTAGCTGTTTGCTGCATCATATTTGTTGAATCGCACCATTTAAATCAGTCTTGAATACACTGCTGGAATCAACACAGAGACAGCAGGTCTGGGTAAATAAATAGCCATAAAACCCACTTACACTTCACAATCAAATGACGAATTGTGATGTAAAAAGGATGAACAATGCAATGCGGAGCTTTAAAGCCTCTCTCAACTCATATATATTTTTCTTATTTTTCTGCTTATTAATATAATTATTTTTAACGGCTGTATACTACTCACCCTGTATAGATGTGATATGATTGCTATCATATCTTCTGTGGAATTACTGGACATTCTAGTCAAAGGTGCTCTCACCTTAGCCCATGTAGTGAAACGCCGTAGGAGAGGGGAACGGGCCGGCGTGCTTGTGCGTCTTCACACACGTGGATTTTGCACACCGCTGCCGGGCATATTTCTCTCAAACGTCCGCTCACTGTGCAACAAACTGGACGAACTTCAGCTACTGGTGGGGAAAGACAGAGACTTTTCTTCATCTTCCGTTTTGTGCTTCACTGAGACCTGGCTCTGTGGTTCGATGCCGGACTCTGCGCTCCAGCTGGCTGGCTTCCAGCAGTTCAGAGCGGATCGCGACACGGAGCTCTCTGGCAAATCGAAAGGTGGAGGAATCTGTTTCTACTCCAACAGTGGCTGGTGCAACGATGTGACAGTGATTCTACAGCACTGTTCTCATGATCTGGAATCTTTCATCATAAACTGCAAACCCTTCTTCTCCCCCCGTGAGTTCGCTTCATTCATACTGGTCGGTGTTTACATTCCGCCGCAGAGCAACGTGCAGAAAGCACAGTGGACACTCGCCGAACAGATACTGTGTGTGGAGCGGACTAACCCGGACTCTTTAGTTATTGTCCTTGGTGACTTTAACAAAGGAAACCTCAGCCATGAACTACGCAAATACAGAGTTTATTAAATGTCCAACCAGAGAGAACATTCTGGACCACTGTTACACAACAATCAGCGGGGCCTATCACGCCGTCCCTCGTGCTGCACTGGGACTCTCTGACCACGTCATGGTCCATCTGATTCCTGCTTACAGGCAGAAATTAAAGCTCTGTAAACCTGTGGTGAGGAAATTCAAGAAGTGGACCAGTGAGGCTATGGAGGATCTTCGGGCGTGCTTGGACTGTACAGACTGGGGCGTTTTCAGGACTGCTACCAACAGTCTGTATGAGTATAGAGGCTGTGACTTCATATATCAGCTTCTGTGAGGACAGCTGTGTTCCATCAAGCACCAGGGTGAGTTACAACAATGACAAACCCTGGTTTACAGCAGAACTCAGACAGCTAAGACTGCAAAAGGATCAGGCATTTAGGAGTGGGGATAAGGACTTGTATAAAGAGTCAAAGTACAGGTTTTGTAAGGCGATGACAGATGCTAAACGACTGTACTCTGAGAAACTGCAACACCAGCTCTCAGGAAATGACTGCTTCTGTCTGGAGAGGCCTCAGACAGATCACCAACTACAAGCCAAAAGCCCCCCACTCCATGAACGACCTCCGCCTGGCAGACGAGCTGAACGAGTTCTACTGTCGCTTTGACAGACAATGGGACAGCCCTGACTCCATGCCCCACAGCTCCATCAACCAGCCCCAGACCACCAGGTCCTCCTCCCCCAGCCCAGCAGGGGCCCATGCCTCTGTACCAACCATCACAGTGTCCCCCCCACCCCCCTCCCCAGTAACGACTCTCTATATTCGGGAGAGTGACGTCAACAGGCTCTTTAAAAAACAAAACCCCTGCAAAGCAGCTGGCCCAGACTCAGTCTCCCCCTCCACCCTGAAGCATTGTGCTGATCAGCTGTCTCCGGTGTTCACAGACATCTTCAACACCTCCCTGGAGACATGCCACGTACCAGCCTGCTTCAAGGTCTCCACCATCATCCCCGTCCCCAAAAAACCTAGGATCACAGGACTTAATGACTACAGGCCCGTCGCCCTGACCTCTGTGGTCATGAAGACTTTTTGAACGCCTGGTCCTGTCCCACCTAAAAACCCTCACTGACCCACTCCTGGACCCCCTGCAGTTTGCCTACAGAGCCAACAGGTCTGTAGACAACGCAGTCAACTTGGTCCTTCATTTCATCCACCAGCATCTGGACTCCCCAGGAACCTACGCCAGGATCCTGTTTGTGGACTTCAGCTCTGCCTTCAACACCATCATCCCGTCTTTGCTGCACGACAAGCTCTCTCAGCTGCACGTGCCCGACTCCACCTGCAAGTGGATCACAAACTTCCTGTCTGACAGGAAGCAGCACGTCAAGCTGGGAAAGCATGTCTCAGCCTCTCGGACCATCAGCACCGGTTCCCCCCAAGGCTGCGTTCTTCCCCTCTGCTCTTCTCCCTGTACACCAACAGCTGCACCTCCAGTCACCAGTCCGTCAAGCTCCTGAAGTTCGCGGATGACACCACCCTCATTGGAGTCATCTCTGGTCGGGATGAGTCCGCTTACAGGTGGGAGACTGACCATCTGGTGACCTGGTGTGGTTTGAACAACTTAGAGCTCAATGCTCTAAAGACAGTGGAGATGGTTGTGGATGTCCGGAAGAATGCAGCCCCACCAGCCCCTATCACTCTGTGTGACTCCCCCGTCGATGCAGTGGAGTCCTTCCGCTTCCTGGGCTCGACCGTAACCCAGGCCCCTTCCATCTGGTAGGAGGCTGAGGTCCATCAGGACCAAGACCTCACGACACATGAACAGTTTCTTCCCGTCGGCAGTCGGGCTCATTAACAGAGCCCGGGACCCCCACTGACTCCGTCATCCCCAGGACAATTTCCTACCGGTCACTCTCCTGCACATCCCCTCTATTACACTCGACACTTTTACACTACACTTACATCTCACTTGTATATAGTCCTGTTATCTGTTCGTTTGTGCACTTTATGTTATATTTCACTTCATATTCCACTTTATGTTGTATTTCACTTCATATTCCACTTTATTTTATATTCCACTTTATTTTATATTTTACTTTATTTTATATTTTTCTGTAAATTTTAATAGGTTTCTACTTTGCACTGTTGATTGTTGTTGATTGTCGTTAAATGTTTTGCACCTCCAGTCATGTCAAATTCCTTGTATGTTCAACATACCATGGCAATAAATGGTTCTGATTCTGATTCTGATCATTGTAGTGGGGCCTGGCTCAGGTTAAGTCAAAAGACATTTTTGGTTCAGAAGAAAATATATTAATAACTACTTGATAGTTAGTACATACATTCATTTCCCAATCAGGATGAGTTCTAATGGTAAATTAAATTGTTGTCACCATTCACCCATTCATACACTGATGACAGGGGCTACCATGCAAGTTGCCACCTGCCCATCAGGACTCTAACTAACCATTTACACCCATTCACACACTACAGGCACAGCATGCAGGAGCAACTTGGGGTTAAGTGTCTTGCCCAAGGACACATCGACTTGGACTTGCGGAGCCAAGGATCGAACCGCCGATCCTCTAATTGAAGGACGACCCTGCTCAAACCTTGATTTACTTCGGTTTGTGACAAAATACCAGCAAAAATAATGACATTGCCATTGGCCTGAGTTGTACTTTGCGTTTGCGGTTGTGGAGCTGTTTCCCTGCGAACGTGTTCGTTGAGTTGTAGATCCACTCGCGTTTCTCCAAAAGTTTTCAAAAGCACCGTAGCTTTGTCCTGCCATGCTATGGTGTCCTCAGGTTAGCGTAGCATAGCTCAAAACACCAAGAGCTCAGTTAAAATGAAACACATTCCCAGCCATAAAATGTGCAACGCTTCTCCGACGCTGTCAGCAAGAAATATCGTTCATACAAATCCTTTTCCTGGCTGAGTCAGGGCTGCCAGCTGTGGGGTTGACTGACCATTTCTTACGATGACCAGCTTTTCCTGAAATGTCCTTTCTTGAGAAAGGCGTTGTCAGTAACTCCACCACTAAATCCGTTTCTCCTCCTTATTCAGCCATTGAGTGTTAAAAAAACAAAGCTAGGTAAAAAAATTAATAAACTACACCAAGCAAAACCCTAAAAATGTTAGAATTTCTTCCATATCTTTCAATTTGAACTCTTACTCCTCCGACTGAGCTCCAATGGCTATAGTAAGTTTCGCTTTCCAACAGTCACGTGCTCGCCCACTGACCAATCACAGCGCCCGCTGCACCTTACTGCAGCGCTGCACCTGAAGACATGGCGTATTCTTTGACGTGCCAGAGCCAGCTAGCAGGCTCTGGCACGTCAAAGAATACACCCAACATGTCAAACTAAAGATCTGATTGGTTGAAGACTATGACAATCAACAATATCGTCCCCATTCACTTAAACTGCACATGGATTCACTTTGAGTCTGCAGGCCTCTGGCCTCTCTTCTTACCTAGAGACACAGAGGTGAAATCTGATTGGATAAAATCTCTACTTAAAACAAGCTGCACTGGAAGCAGAGCAACTGAGGAAGACAGTAGCTGTGCAATGAGATAATAAGATAATGGGGAAAATATTTTTATAAATTAAAATACATGTAGTGTATTTATGAAAAAGTATTAAATTATAAAATAGCTTTGTGATTCTGTTTAGGCCAGCAGAGAAGGCCTTGAAGGCCCTGATGGCCCACCACTGCTAGGAAGGGTGCAGATACACTTTTACCCCATCTAGCGCGCATGGTTTGATCTGAATACCAAAAGTGCAAAATCCTAATCAAATATGGAGGGACCCCTCGCTCTTGTAGTTTGACAAACAATTTAGAATGATTAATTCGGTCAACAGCTGTAGATGCATCCAGGAAACACGTACATATTGTAGTGTTATGTCTCCTGTACTTACTAACAACTTCCTTCAGTGCATATATACACAAGTCTGTGCTATGTTTACTTTTAAAACCAAATTGATTGTCTGTGGTTATTATGTATTCTTGAAGCCTATCTAAGAGAATTAGTTCTAATACTTTAGAAAGTACACTAGCCAGAGCAATTGGTCGGTCATTTTCAATGCTGGATATTTTACCGGTTTTATCTTTGATTGATAGAGTCAGGAAGTACGCCATGCATTAACAATCCACAAAAACACATAGCAAGTAACACTGGAATTCTATGGCTAGCATGCTTCAGATGTTCTGCTGTTATTCGGTCAAGGACACATGCTTTGTTCACTGCCAATTTCTCAATGGCATACAGCACTTCATCAGGTCTAATACACACACCAGCATCATTAGGAACATCACCAACATTAAATTCATCACTCTTCACACTGTTGAAAATATCCCTATAATGTTTACTCCACAGATCTGCAATACTGTCCAAACCAGTACCCCCATCAATGCTGGATGGCAAGGGCATCTTAATGTTATTGGCAACCTCAACTTCTTTCCAGAAATCATAAACATTATTCTGCTGAAGCCTTTTGGTTATGGAGTTTGCCCTCAGTTTCTTTTAATAAAGCGCACAGCATATTTAAATCTAGCATTTGCGTGTTTCTTGTGTTCACACTCTGGACCATGTCTTGCTTTTCCTGATTAAACCCAATTTTTAAAAGCTTCTTTAGCCTCTAGAGCCTGTTACCACTCTGACGGCCCGCAGTGTACATTTGTGTCATGTACACAACTGCTCTGTAAAGATAGGTACTAATGCGATATCTCATTAGAAAGCTACAGTTCTTATAATTCGATTTATGCAAACCATTTCAAGATACAATAACAACAGCAGGTACAGTTAACGTCTCTGTCAAACAAACACTCCAAAAATAGCCGATAAAATATCGCCGTCACTCACCGATTATGATTCATAACGTTTCCCTCATCCATGATAGTCCGGCAAAAATGGTCTTGCTAGATTGCTAAGGGTCCACATGATCCAATCCAGTAAAAGATTTAGTCCAAAACACATTAGTACGTCCATAAACACCCACGGGGGGCTGTTGCATCATTTCAAATTAGCCAGCAGATATGATAACTAGCGATCTATTTTCGATCATAATTTCATTTTCCATGTGGCAAAGTGGTTTTTTTCTCTTTCAAAATGACGGCTGCATTCTGCCGGATAGATTGACACCTCATTTGACCCAATAAGAGCTTCCATAGCCCGGGCACATTCTGGAACAGCCAACGAGAGTCGCTTTGAAAGACATTGCCCGCCTCTCTTGCTTTGGGTAATGCTCGAGCCAATTGCAATCGAGCTTTCTGAAATTCACGCTTCGTATAGCCAATGAAATTACGAAGAGAACGGTATGCAGATTCACAAGGTGCATGCTGGGAAAGTCTTTTGGAACTCAAATCTAGTACCGTGAGTCAAGTACCTGAGACCGATTATGAAGAGCAAAGTCTGGTTAATGATTCTGGGCAGAGTTAGAGAGAGTTTCTTTTGTGTTTATTTTATCTTGTTTGTGTGCTTAAAGTACTGTTCATTTTTATAACGTGGTGTATGCTTAATAATCACCGACACTAGTGGTCGCTGAGATCGTTAGGGTTCTGGAGAAGTTACTGTGAATTCCATGCTACCGTGATTTGTGTTGAGATAGCCGCCTAGTGAGGTCGAAGTGGAGTGGCTCCAACCCCGAAAAGCCCCGTAGTCCAGTCGATGTGGGGGTTGTGTCGACGCAGCCAGGGGTATCCCAGAATGAGGGGGATATGAGGGGTTTGTAGAATGTAGAAGCTGATGGTCTTGTGGTGGTTGCCAGACAGGAGCATATGGACCGGAACAGTTTGATGTGTCACAGTTTGATGTGTGACCGTCAAGGGCGCTGGCCGGAACAGACTGGGGGAGAGGTATCT
This sequence comes from Anarrhichthys ocellatus, assembly GCF_004355925.1. NCBI lineage: Eukaryota > Metazoa > Chordata > Actinopteri > Perciformes > Anarhichadidae > Anarrhichthys > Anarrhichthys ocellatus. Next base: position 416,059 of record NW_022280166.1, on the reverse strand, counting down.
GGTCGATCCCCAACTGTATAGAGAATCCTTTGTCCATAATGGACGCGTCTGCTCCCGAATCCAGTGAGGTGGAAATAGTCTGGGGCCCCCGGGTAGAAGTAGCTTGGCGTGGAATAGTGGTCTTTGGTGGAAGGAGGGTCGGGAAACTGCTCGGCTCACCAGTAACTCCTGGTTTACTGGTGAGCCCGGGCTTTTACCGGGCAGTTGTGAGCAAAATGACCGGCCTGGCCACAGCACATGCAGAGATTGCCCCGCCGGTGCCGCTCTTGTTCCTCCGTGGAGAGTCTAGTACGTCCCACTTGCATGGGTTCGGTCTCTCGAGGAGGCAGGTGGGTTGGCGTATAATCAGGGGTTGTTGGACAAGTGAGGCGAGAATATGGGCTTCAGCTGGACTTCGCCAGCCGCCTGGCCTAGATGCGACGATCCAATCTGGTGGTTACCTCGATAACCCTGTCCAGGGATGTGGGTAACTCGAACGAGACTAGTTCGTCTTTGACGTAATCTGCTAGGCCGAGCAAATATGCGGTCATGTTCCATGAACGTAATCGTGCCTTGGTCCGGAAATCAATGGCATAGTCCGTGACAGGTTGGTGGCCCTGCTGAAGCCCCAGTAGCCCGCCGTCGGAAGCACAGGCAGGAGTACGGCGATCCCATTCCACTGTTCCCCACAGGCGAGTGTGGGGCTGCAATGCAAACAGGATAGAACAGTTCGTCAGGAATGCGTTGCAACCCTCAGGGTCCCCAGCGTAACGTTCCGGCTCCCCAACCCGAGGCTCCGAGACTGGTGTTGAACGTGCTGGTTCGAGCCCGGAGTGGACCGAAGAAGGTGGGCGGCAGCGCCGCAATGCTCTGGGTTGTGGCTGCCGTGAGTTGCTGTACCTGGTTTATCAAGGCGGTCGTAATCTGGTCCTGGTTCGCCATAGTGTGGCGAACTTTGCCAGTGTTGGCAACAAACCAGTCTCGTGTCGCTGGATCACCTCTTCGATCGACACGGACCGGGCCTGCGATGAGGTGTTGTATGCTGGATCCATGTTTTGGCCAGATCCTACATTAACGGGTGAGGTAAGGACCAAGAAGCAGTACGACTGACACAGTTGAACGAAGCTTTAATCCAGGCAGAAGACACAGCAGGCAAACATTCTCGGATCAGTTCACGTGGAGAAAGCCACTCCGTGGAACGCCAGGGGAGAAGGCAGGCAGAAACCAGAGGAAGCAGAAGCTATTCTCGTGGTCGGGGAGAGAAGGCTGTGGCGCTTTACCGGGGCAGAGGCAAGGCAGAGAAGTCCAAACAGGCAGGGTCGGCAACGGGAAAACAGTCGGAGGGTAAACACTGGAAAGTCTGGCATAATGCGGAGAACGATCTGGCAGTGAGTGTGTGTGAGCCTGGGGTCTAAATAGGTGCAGCAGAGTGGGCAGGTGAGTGATTGAGCTGATGAGGTGGGTGTGACTAACAGGTGCCCTGAATGAGCTGATTAGATGAGTGAGAGAGTGACTGGAGAGAATGGAAGCTGAACTGTGACACTATGCTTTTGAATGAAAAGAAGCAAGTCTGCCCCGGCCTTTGCCATAAATAACAGTCAGCATAACACTGGGAGCCTTAAAGTTCACTGTTCACATTAAATGTCAATGTATGGCCACAGTGGCATTCCCTTTGGCACACCAACAGACATCACAACGGAAATATATTCAGATCCCGACCATCCTGACCTGTACTTTTTGTCCTCCTCGATACTTCTCCTCAGAATCCAGGGGAAGCCACGTCCCAGACCATTAGCTGTTTGTCTGTATGTTTCTGCTGCCCACATTATTTCCAGCAGGATTCTTTTAAAATGCCAGTATGGCAAGTATGAAGGACAGCCGCATAGGGTGGCCCAGTCCCCACTACAAAGTCACAGTAACACAAACTAGCCGACGGAGTCAGCGGTAGACCAGAGCAACTTCCATATTCTGCGAGGTAAAATTACTGTTTTGTCAATAGAGTCTTGTTGTTTTGAAAAGAGCATAGATAAAGACTTCAGTTCCCCATCAGAGAGGGGTGTTTAACGGCAAAGTAAAGTGGTGAAAAATGCTAAGTAATCTAAGTATATACAGTATAATATACGCTTAAACTGATGCTGTTCTTTTTCTAGCTGTCTAAATAAGTTTCCACAGCAGTACATTGCTTAGCTCCCCTGCTAGTACTTCTGTCTGTTTTCCCAAACTGGTGGCGTACCGACCGACAAACTGTTAATATTACACTGACTATGGATAAGCACCTCAATCAACCCTACTTCAAAACATCAGAACTATCCCTTTTTTGTTTTTTAATGATGCATGAAAAAACACAGCCCGTTATTCATTTGAATGGGACCAGTTGTCGCACAAAAGAGTTCAACCTGGCGCAAATATTTGCTGGAACAAATAGCACTGTGTTGGCCAATCAAATACATACAAGAGCAAGTCCTGGCTAGACTACTTTGTAATGTGAACGCTGTATTTCTACTGGTTACCTTGTGATCGTCACAACTGGGATCTTAGGACACTGGATCATCACATTAGGAAGTTCATCACAAACATTTCAGGTCCTCTTACTTTCAGTGTCACCTCCAGATTAAGTGATTAAGATTTGCCATATTGGAGTTTATTGTATTCTCAGATCTAAGTAGTTACTTTGGCTGTAACTGACAGAAATGAGAAATTATAAAAATGAGATCCAATTTGTAATGACAGAATTAACCTTTGAATGAATATCAACTATGAATATGCATATTGGTGTAACTACACAAAGATGTACATGGCTACATTTTCAAGCATGCCACAAACATAATATACCACCCCACCCCCCACCCATCCCTCAACACAGGGAAAGCAGTTTAGTGGGTCAGAGCTACTCTGTTCTTGGTAAAAAAAAAAAGGTCTGTCTGGTCTGTCCAAAAAGGGTAGGGAGTAAAAGGAAGTAGGCCAAAGACCCATGCTATTGTATTTACCAGACATTCAAGATAATAGTCAGGCTAAGATTTGTGTGTATACGTATGTGTTTTTCAGGGCTTTGTAGTGAAATGCCCTCTGGCCTGGCGGTTTCAATTGAGTCTGTAGTATTATAAGTCATTAGTCTCTTACATGGCCTGTGGCATACAGGGGTTAACAATGGGAAGGATGTCTGAGTTCAGCATGCTCCTGGCAGAGCTTATCAGAGTTGCTTCTGGAATGTCAATGATGTCCAAATATATCAGAGGCAAAAATGAGCATGGACATATTTTACTCAATTAGAGGCCAGCTACTGAGTTGAATTTCAATTAGGTAAAAAATAGACTCATTAAAAAATAACAAGGAGATGTTTATTTTTACATGTGGATCAGTAACATATTCATGACTGTTCCAAAAAAACTACATAAACAGGTCAATAAACAAGCAAGTCTCAAATAACTGGCATTGAAGGTGAAGTATATAAATCTTTCCTGAGGTTAGGCAGATATTTATAACAAATACTGTATACGTGGTGCATGTTATCAGTGATATACAAATGATCCTTTTGGGGGTGAAGTGTTTTAATGCTTTAATGAACCATAGCTGCAACAATCCCTCACATTCTCAAAGCCCTTTGTCCATTCATATAAATTACATCTAACCAGCATTCTACTTCATCTTGATATGATTGGTTTGGTGTGTTCAGCAGTGATTTGCAATGGGTTATGAGCTTTGGGTTATGAGTTGGTCGTCCAATATCAGAATAAACATCTTTCTTTCCAGCTAGAGAGGTACAGAGGCCGGATCGCCAGAGTTGTTAAATGTCTCTCCACCAGTGATACAGAGAAAAAAGATTAGAGGAGGAGGATTAGAAGAGTGAAGCTGATAAAGTGTTGTTAGGATGTATGAATGTAGCACTTATAGCTCTGCCTTTCCCTTCTGGGGTGAGAGCCAGCATGTCATGCCATTCATTTCTCCGACTCACATTTCGAGCTTTGCTACATTGTTACTAATTTCCCATGATTGTGCTCTATATGCTGACAAAACTGCTTTAGCTAATATCCTATGTATGCTACATGGGGTTCTTTTCCACCTTTCACCAAAGATATTGGATAGGGTTAAGTCATGGAGGTGAAATCTATCCAACTATGTCAAAGGGTCTGTTCATGCAAATTCCAAGACAATGTAGAAACCTAGAATTTGGCTGAACCCTGGATGGTCAATCTGCTAAATTGTGGCCAAGGTATCAGTGGTGGAGTCTACATTGTGAATTCCTAGATGGTAAATGTTCAACTGCAATTTTTACATGATATGGTTCAACCCTTTCAAAGGCAAACTTAATCCACAACAGAATGTTTCCCTCAAAGTTTAATTCACAACTCAGTTTTGTTGTATTGGAAAGTCATTTTTAGGAGGCAGGTCTGCATTAAATGACGTTGGAGTAGAAGAATTGAGGACCGTCCACACCTCGCTGTAATTGAGGACAGCTGAGCAACGGCCAATGGGGAAACACTCAACCGAGCAAAGGTGTAACTTCATTATTCCCTCAGTAAGTCAGATACAGACTTGAGGTGTAGAGCTAAAAAGAACAGTTTCTGACTGTGAAAGTGTATCCTTGACCTTGACCTTTGAAATTGAAGCTTGACAATAAATGGGAAATGGACTCTACTTATTTCTCTCTTTTCTAGTCTTCCGACCACTCAAAGCGCTTTAACACTGCATGTCATCATTCACCCATTCACACCCATTCATACATGCTTCCATGTACTAAGATTCATACAACATTCACACACCGTAGGCACAGCTAAGGGAGCAATTTGGGGTTAAGTGTCATGCTCAAGGACATATCGACATGGACTACAGGAGCCAGGGATCGAACCGCCGATCCTCTGATTGAAGGACGACCCTGCTCTACCACTGAGTCACAGTCGCACAATAATTTTAGGTGACTTCCTTTTTTCCAGAGCTTTGAACCGTATTCCATGTGGATGCATCACTAAGAACATTATTCATTGTTGCATTTTGTAATCAGGGTTGGGAGGGTTGCTTTAAAAATATATTCTGACACAATTACTAATTACCTGTTAAAATGTAATATAATGTGAATGGATTAATGGATTGCCTCAGTATCAAGTATGCAAATACAGATAAGAGATAAGAAAAATGCTGGAATTTTGGCCATTATTTTGGATGTATCGCTCATTTCATACAAACCATCTTTTCACCGTCTGCAAAACGAATAGGCCTAATCTGGAAGTGTTATTTTGTGACTTTGGTGAATCAGAACAAACCCTTTAAAACACCAAAGTCGCACAATCATTTTTTAGTGTCCTAATTACGTCGCTGTTACTGCCCAAGCCTGGGGACAAGTTGTATCTTTCAAGTTGTATTGATTGTAATGGATGACAAAAGGGCTAAAACCCTCCAAGGAATTCATGACAATCATGGAATGTACAAACTTGGAGGATATTATCCGGTTTATACCATGGCCACTTGCCAACAATATGCCATATGTCATCAAATTCATTCATTCATTTTCACATATAACCAGTTACGATCTTGTTATTTCATTTTAAATATGACAAAATACAGTTCATGAGACATTTGCATAGCCAGGCAACACCTACAAAGGAAGGTTCAAAAGACACATCTCTCACACTCTTACCTGTGACTTCTCTACGTATTGTCTGCACATTTCTTTACATTTCATTTTGTTCTGCGGTCGTCTGCTCTCCAACAGCTGTCCCTCAGACTCAGGCTGCATATAATGTAAACCTCACCCTGCAATCATTTCTGAAACATGCATGAGGATATCAATGGTGAAGACTCTTTGGCGATTGGACTCCATCGTAGTATATTAAAAGGGGGTAGTGGTACCAGGGTCAGATCAAGAATATTCCTCCCTGGATTCTAGACACTGGTGGTGGTGATGATGAAGGGAGTTGCTGAAGATCCAATGATTGAATGAATAGCAGGACAGGACGCTGGATATGATGGAGACTGGAGGTGAATGGGGTGGAGGAGGGTGGTATCAGTTCGTACTAACAACCAATAGCGGCAGAGAGGAGAGCAGTTTTTAAATTTGGCAGCAACTATGTGATTGGATTAAGGAACTTGTAGCACAATCTGGTTGGTTAACTCAAAAGTGAACTCCCACAATCAACTGATAGAGTAGAAGCCGCAGAGAGAGAGCGAAAGAGAGATTTGTGAATGAATTACTTTTTAGTAAGGGAGCGCCATCTACCGATCAAGACATGCTAAAAGAGGAGTTGCAGTAGAATATGAAAAAACAATTGTTTACGTTTCCAACACTCAAAAGGAAAGAGGAGCCAGTGAATGCCCTTTCAACATAGACAACACAGGCTTTAATCCACCTCACACCTGTCCAGATATAACCAAGGACTTCTATGTTTTCATTCAATGCTCCTTGAACTGTGCTTAGAGGAGACCACAGGACCACATCTGCTTCATCAGATCTCACAGAAATCCGGATTTTCTGTTCACCCCATTTCCTTTTCTTTTTTTGATCTGCGGTAATGGGAGGGTATCATTAAGATTCTGTGCTTTTTGTCAGCCACAGTCACATCTATTCATGTTGATGCATGACCATGAGTAGAATGACATTGAAAACACAAAAAGCCTCCTCACTAAGTGTTAAATAGTGAGGGATGGATTTGCAACAAAGCTGAGTGTTTTTAATCTTCCCCTTTTTAAAATGTAACTGTTTCCCTGTGTGTCAGTGTGTGTGTCAGTGTGTGTGTGTGTGTGTGTGTGTGTGTGTGCGCTCTCAGACAGCCACAGGAGACGTTGCATGGTGAAAATTGCTTTTTGTAGTTCATCTTTGTTCTAAAAAAACAGAAATCTGCCATGAACTCAATGTGAATGTCATGAACACCTGCCCTCATCCATCCGTCTGTCTTCTTTCCTTTCCCCCTCTTACTTTCTCAATAACAGTAGTACCACAAGTAGAGCACTCAGACCTCAGGGAGTACACAGCGTCTGTGTGTAGGTGTGTGTGTGTGTGTGCACTCATATCTCTGTTGGTACATACGTGTCATTTAGACTCCATTACCCTCCACCAGCTAGAAGTCCTCTGGGAGTTGGGTAGAAGAGTGTGTCCTCAAAAACATAAAGAAAAGGTAGAGTAAGACTCTTTCTAGCACATTCTTTTTCATTCCTGTGTGTGTGTGTGTGTGTGTGTGTGTGTGTGTGTGTGTGTGTGTGTTGACCCTGGGGGCATGGCATACTGATCCTCTATATGAGGTCTCATTGTCTGCAGAGCCTCAAGTCCACTATGAAGGAGGAAGAAAGCCAGTAGTCTTTCAAGGTCCTTGCGTTCTTCTTATTCAATACAAAAGCTAACAAAAGCCGCATTTTTGGGGTCAGGCCTTTGTTCCCTCAGCACCTATTATTTTTTCTTATATTTGGCCCTACCTTCCCTGCAACACATTAATTTAACAGAATACATTACATGTAATGTAATGTACAATTACATGTAATTACAGTCAGATCTATCATGCTCTAGATGGAGCAGTGATATTATAAGCTTGTTAATTTATACATTCACACTGACTGCATTTCTTTGGCAGCAGTCCGTTCTGCGTTTTTTCAGTTTAAGATGAGCATATGTTTGTTACAGATTACAGATTCAACTTAAATTCATCACTCCCAAGCTATACATTGTATTAGTTTCCTGATTCACCATCTGATTTAAATATGTTAATCGAAGGTCTGAACAACTAAAGGATTACAAACAACTTTCTTCATTTATTAGAAAGATTTTTCTTTTCATGATCTGTTATTTCCCCCAATAACTATTGTAAGCAAAGAGAGAGCAGGAGAGACAAGAAACACTTTTTAAAGAATTTATCATCATTTCCAATCAGTCACGTGAGGATGATGCTTCCTGAGCGTTGGGTTTGATGAGTTACATCATTTCCATTTTCAAATATCATTTCCAGTGTTCAAGAGAAACCATAATCATATTTCAGTTATTAGATAATGATTTCACAAATAGAATATCAATAAACACAGATGCAAATAAGTAATCAATAATTGTGACGCCTCAGAGGCCTGTTGCCTTGGTCCTGCTGCCCTGGTACTGTGTCTGTGTGCTTGTGCGTTGTTTGCAGGTCCTTGGCTGGGTGGAGTGTGAGGTGCCATCCCCCTAATTGGGAACACCTGGCCTGTGTTCTTAATGGATTCAACACCGCCTGCCCAGATGCCAGTATTGTCGGTCCGTCTTCACCAACCTGTTGTTTCTTCGTTACTTTGACTTACTTTAATAAATGTAAGATTGTTACTGCTGTCGAGTGTGCGTCGCCCTCCTTTGTTGCGTCCCACGACCCAGGCATAACAATCATACAAACACATTCTGCCAGTAGAAATGGACACAGGAACACAGTATAAATGCAGAATGTTAAACAGGTAACAGGCTACAGAGAGAAAATACTGTTACTCTGGCAGTGATGATACCTGTGTCTTTATTTGTAATAGTACAGTTCACATGTGTTCAGACACAAACTCCATCTTAAGTCTCTCCAGCTGTTAAAGCTGACTGACAGCTGATCCAGCTGTGATCAGAAACAGATGTCAGTTCACGTGATGCTTCAGAGGAAAGGACGTCTCATTTCTCTTCAAACATATTTCCTCATTTCCTCTCTCCTCACATGGTTTCCTTTGAAGGGACAAGACCCAAGGGAAATACTCAATTGAGGGAAACATGCAATTAAGAAACTTGGGATGGACCCCAGGTGTGCATGCTGACTCACTGTCACAGCTCTCTGGGACACTTAAATAGAACAGAGACATCGTTAGTGTTATCAGTAACACCTGTGGTTTTCTTGCTGCTTGTAATGGTGTTAATTACCTTTTAAGTCTGTTTTTCTGTGAGATCTGTCAATAGTTTCGCTCATCCAAATCATCTTCATCATCGGCAGCCATCCTCTCACTGATATTGGTTTCTCAGTGAGGTTTGTGTTGTTGCTGAGGCTGTGTGGTCTTTTGTTCAGCTCAGTTGGCAGCCTTTCAAAAGCCCAGCGGAAAAGCCATGAAAGACATAATCAGCAAACATACAGTAACAGTAGGAGCTGCCAAACATCAAAGAGCAGTTAACTGGTGGAAAAGTGTCACACAGCAGGACAGATGGACGGGGCGGGGGAGGAGGGCGGCGTTATGTATGGGGCCGATGTTATACCTCTGATCATTGCACTCTGTGGTTAAAGTGTGTCTGTGTACACTTAAACCACAGTGTTAAGTGTATGAAATTATGGATATAAAGTAGCAATCAGAGAGAAGAATGTGAATTGAATTTGAAATTGAAGCGCTCCTTAATCCAAAGTATAAATTGCCCCATGTTGCTTTTATTAAATTTGTAGACGAGCCTCGTAAGTTATAACGTGCTGAACTAAGAGCTGGGAGCCTTTCTGCTCAATTAAACAAATTCGATGTCAAAGAAACTCAGAGCAGAAATTGATGAGGCAGGTAAGTCTCTATTCATCCATCTTGCCAGTACATTTATCAGACATTATGAGGTGGTGTCATCCAGCCGCCTCGCCAACACACTGGCTCGGTGGTGCCGCTTCACTTTGGGCCTCGTCTCTATGTGTGTGTTTGCAGCAATTATTGAGGCCTTTAAAACTGAGCCAGCTCTGTTGGCCTTCCTCCGAAATTGCCGACATATGGTATGGAATGGATTCATCACTTCCCACCCAAGGAAAATGTTGCCGTCATCAACAAAGAAACAGCTTTTTTCTTTTGGCTTTGTGATGTGAAACAGCCGCCACCATGTCTGCTCTGCACAACTCTCTGCCCAGGTACTGCCAACTCTCCTCCAACAAGACTTGCTTTTGGCTGCTTAAAAACTTGCAAGAAGGTGCCAGTTGACATTATATGCTAATTTGCATATAATACTATCTCTGTCTCTCTGCTAAGAATAGATGTATGGAGTTTTGCTGCATACAGACACCTCTATGGATTTGCTAAGCAAGTAGTGCACATTTACATCCATCAGTAGCAGCTGTGCCAATTCGTCACCAAATGCTCACAGAGTCCACACATCAACAGTGCTCCCTGTGCTTGTTTGTCAAAACTTAGTATTCAGAGCGTCTGAAATCTGCTAAATGTGGCAACAGAGTCATCAAGTTGGCAGAAGCAGTTTGTGTGAATAACTCTATGAGGCTGTAATACTTTGTAAAACAAACCTCATAGCAGTCATAGTGAAGTTAAAGCTGGGGTAGACAGGTTCTTTTTGGGCATCAATGGTAAAATATTCAATCAAAACCTTTCAGCATATTCAAGCAGTTTTCTGGAAATGGAAATAACGGCATAATTTGAAAATGCCGCCCTCATACTGCAATTCTTTTCTCTCTAACCTTAGTCCCTCCCACCAGCAGATATGCACGTGCTTCATATGAGTACTGGTCATTCATTTCAATCCCGATCGTGATTCTGATGCCGTTATATAGCGGCAATAATCTTGGAATACAACAGCCACTAGGAATGTCTTTTTTATGAAATTACCTGTGATTGGCCAAAGTCTCCCAGCATGAGCTAGACTTGCTAAAGCCTGAAGACAAATCCAAGAGGTGCAGGTGTCTCGTTTTCTCTCAGGCTAACTGAATTACAATATACTCAAAGTTGATGATGGAATTGTTTCCCAATGACACAAAAAATAAACTGCCGACCCCAGCTTTAATGTATAAACTGTAGAGGGAGGTGTCAAAGTGAAGGACTTTGGTAATCTATGCATGGGACAGTTTCTGGTACCAGAGGAGCTGCTAATTAATGCTCATTGGTAAGACCAGTGGAACTAGATAAACAATGATGGAGGCTAGACAACTGGGCAGAGTCAGTTTGGTCACAAATTGTTGAAATAGATACAATGTAAATATATGGCTGATAAATCTGTCTAGTATCTGCTCTTTGATTGGGGATGGTAGGATTTCGGGGAATTTAAAGAGAATAATGTAGAGAAGTATCTGTTACCAGTGGTTATTTATAATACTAATAAAGGGTTAATAATAAGTAATGATGGCTGAACAACTAAGCTGAGCTTTTATAGGAATGCTCACTAACTATTGGCACATTTCATTCTGTGCACTGATTAATAACACTGGTTTGGTCACCACAAACATCTGACATAAATATATGTCTCTTTGGAGGCTGAATTGAAGTGGAAGGCGTAGGGTAGCACTTCTTGAAGAGGTGAGTTTTCAGCCTGTGCCGAAAGATGGGCAGCGACTCTGCTGTCCTGACATCAGTGGGGAGTTCATTCCACCACTGTGGGGCCAGGACAGAAAAAAGCCGTGACCGGGTCGATCGGCCGCGGGGACCTCTGAGCGACGGGGCAACCAATCGCCCCTTGACATCAGACATCAGAGGGATCAAGTGGTGGTTTCTTCAGAAGGGGGGTGACTCTGGCAGTCTTGAAAGCCGTGGGAAAGCACCCTGAAACAAGAGATGTGTTGATGAGGTGGGTGAGGAAAGGAAGGAGTTCAGTCGCAATAGACTAAGGAAAAGGGGAGGGGATCAGGTCAAGGGAGCACGTGGTGGGGCAGTTAGATGTAACAAGGTTGAGGACCTCGTTAGGGGAGAGGGGAGCAAGATAGGGTATGGAGAGGGGAGGGAGAGTTGAAGGGGAAGAGCTGGAGAGGGTAGAGAGGGAGAGGGGGGCTGAGAGAAGGAGGATCTGATATCGTTTACCTTCTTGTCAAAGAAGTTGGCGAAATCATCAGGGAGAAGGGAGGAAGTAGGGGGAGGGGGTGGAGGTTAGAGGAGTGAAGAGAAGATTTCGAAGAGTTTTTTAGGATTGGAAGCAGAGGTTAGGATTTTAGAGCAGAAGAAAGCAGCTTTAGCAGTAGATAGAGTGGTGGAAAAAGTGGAAAGAAGAGATTGGAGTCCGACAGCCATGGGGCAGGTGGAGTTGGCTGTGCAGGCCTGGAGGTGAAGGGACAGAGATTGTCCGAAGAAGAGGAAAGGGTGGAGAGGAGAAGATCAGTAGCAGTATCAGGGGATAGGAGAGAGAAGGATTCAGGGTCAGGGAGGGCAGAGGTAACAGAAGAGGAAAGATCAGCGGGGAAGAAAGAGTGGAGATGACTACGGGTAGAAACCATGTGGGTAGGTGGCGGAAGTAAGGGGGGAGAGGAGAGGGAGAGGGAGTAAGACATGAAATAGTGGTCAGAGATCCGGAGGGGAGTGGCAGAGAGGTTAGCAGTAGAACAGTGTCTAGTGAAGATAAGAACCAGCTGGTGGACAGAGACAAGAGAGTATTTCCATTTTGGGGAAATTATCAGGCCAGTACCACCACCTCGCCTCGCAGCTCTGGGAGTGTGAGAGATAGAGAACACATCTGACAGAGCTGCGGGTGTGGTAGTGTTTTCTGGTGTGATCCAGGTCTCAGTTAGAGCAAGAAAGTTGAGGGAGATTAAGGAAGCATAGCCTGAGATGAAGTCAGCTTTCGGTACTGCTGACTGGCAATTCCAAAGCCCCCCTGCCACCACTGGCTCGCCATGAGCTGAGAGAGTAGGATAGATGAGATTAGTGGGGTCACCTGGGAGTGACCCAATGTCTACGTGACCATCGGACAGAGGAACGGACAGAAATAGGATGCAAACACATGGTAGTCAGTATAAACAGATTACTGAACCGCAAGTACACGCTCGAGAATTCTTTGCTTGACGAAGTCTGGCTTGAAAAAGTCGCCCTGTTGCCTTCGTTTGCCCGACGCTTGGAATCTGACGCTTGGAATCTGACGCTTGGAACCACCAGCAGTGGTTAAGGACAGCTACCAACTGATTGCTCATTATTTACCAGGAGTGCAAGCCACACCCCTGCCACTTAACAGGGCAATTGGCCAGGTGAGACTAAAATCACACCTACCTTACACAAACAGAGACTGCAAAAAGTACTAACACTGCAGGCCATGTCCACATTACTCCGTTTCCATTTGAAAACGCATATGTTTTGCTACGTTTACACTGAGCGTCCACATTACGCGGAGTTTTCCAGCACCGAAAACGGAGGAGTTTCAAAATGCTCCAGAGGTCGGATAAGTTTGAAAACTCCGGGGCTTCCTCTTCATGTGGACGGTCGAAAATGGATACATTCAGAAACTATGACGCCCATACCCACGTTCGCTACTTGATTGGTTCTTAGCAGTCATGACGTGTCCTTCCCTGATTCATCACATGCCTATCACGTGACCCTTACCCGGAAGCTCACAAACAACAACATTGAATACCGATCGACTACCAGGTTAATTTAACATGGACAACTGATTGCAGGCGTTGCTGACCTTGTTGTCTTTACTAATAGCTGTTGTTCAGTTAAAGTCTGCATTTCTGTGGAGGAAGCAGCTGTTATTGGAGTGATTAGCGAGCGGCGTGACCAGCGGCGTTATCAGCCCTACGGAGCGGCCGTCTGAAGTCACGGTTAGCAGTAAATGCTATTCAGTAGGACAGATAGATAAGCCACCAGCAGAGCTACGAGTGAGAACAGACAACAACAAGGAAACGAGTGAGAGTGTGTTGACCACATTTATGGACCAATAATCTAGTAAACGTTTACGTGTAAGTGTTAATTTTAAAGTAAATTTGATATGTGAGATAGAGAAAGACCCGCAGCGCTGTAACTAAGTCTGAAAAATGAAACTTCTAAAACTTTCCACGAACTGTGTCTGTTTGAGTTTATAGAGGAATATTTTAGAGGAAGATCTTAAGTATCAAACACAACCTTTCATAATTAAAGACTACTTTATTACTCTGTCGTATTTTTTTTAACTAAGCAACAAAATCAACTTCCTGTTTACACCATCACGCGCATGCCCAGTGTATGTTAATGGTCACGTGATGTACGTTAATGGTCACGTGATATCCGTTTTCGAAGGTTGCCGTGTGGATGCAGATCAATTCAAAAACGATGCTGAAACACCCCTGTGTGGACGGAGATCGTTTCTATTTGGAAACGGAGTTTTCCAAATAGAAACAATCTCTCTATCCGGAGTAGTGTGGATGTACTCTGAACCAGGCTAGGTACAGCTAATAAAAACATGTAAAAGCTAGAACAATATGCTAAAATCTGTTGTTACCCAAGAACAAATCCCAATTAAGAAAACATTGGAGAATTTCAGAATCTTCATAAAAGCTGTACGTGGGTTTGAAGAAGACATTTCTTAAGAATGCTTTATTAAGGTGTTTTCCATCATGCGTGTGTTTGTGTGCTTCTACATATGCTTGCAGTATCTCTACTAACATTCTCATCATGCACCTGCAACACCTCCAACCTGTGTGTGTGTGTGTGCTCTATATTGCATTTCTCCCCCAGTCAGGTGTGTGTGTGCTCAGGTCTGATTGAGTGGCTTCAGTATGGCAGCCTGCTGGTTAAATTGGGCTACCACAGAGAGCACAGCTCTGTGTTGCACCACTGCCAGGCTCAGCTCTCCACCGATCAGCACACTGCAGGGAAACACACTGGCAAGCAGCTGTACAGTCGGTGTGCAGGTGGGTAAAGACTGAAATGTTTATGTGCTTGACTGTGACCATGTGTGTGAGTGTTCTATGCATTTGAATCCAGGATTAATCTAAAGTGAAGTAATATATTTACTGCAGCAGTGTTTTACTAAATTTAGACTCAACCACTCTCTGAAAAATGTCAAATACATGAAACTGTTGACCAGATGCAGGTGGTGGTTTATTGAGAAGTGTTTGTTGTAAAAGTTCATTGTTTATTTTGAGTGTACATCCAATATAAAAGCTAACGTGGGAGCACCTAATGATTGATTGCTCAATTGATCTATTTATTTAGACGCTTATATGATTAAGACGGCGTATTTGGGTACACTGTAGGTAAAAAAACAAAACAAAAATGATGGAGCCATGGGAGGGAGGGAATATTCAGAGAGAAAATTGATGACAAAAAACGATATTTTCTGAGATTAAAGTGTTAAATTTACAAGAAAAAAACTCTTAAATCTTGAATATTCTCTAAGATTATAAAGTAATACATTTGCAAGCAAATACTAGGCTATTTGAGATGCAGAGTGTAAAATATATTGATATTATTAGTATTTATTTATGTTCATAAAAGAATAATGTGAAGAAGAAAAACAAGAAGAAAACTTGTTTACACATCTTTCTGGAGCAATCTAGGATTTATCTGATCACCCGTTGGTAAAATAAAATGTATAACTAGGTATACCAATGTCAGAGTTATGATCTTAGAGGCCATGATTGCTATAATAACATCACTTTAGGTGCACAGAAATTCAGACAACTATTTCAGTTTTTCTTTTTCTCACAAATTTATGATTTGTAATCTTAGAGAATATCCAAGTTTTTTTTTAACTGTATTAGGCCTACTTTAACCTTGAGAGTTTAGAGTTTTTATATATTATATGATATTACCCCCCTTCCCTGGCTCTATATTTTATTACATTTATTTACCTACAATGGCCCTAATATGCTGTTGTATATGATGGCTCTCAATTTTTCTGATTGTGAGTGTTGTTCGTTTGTGTCGGCCAGTCCTCCAACAAGCAATACATTTAAAGGATCCCTATCAAAAATGCTGGTGCATTATATGTTTTAAATTACTATCATGATATATCATTATATCATATATAACATATGTTTGAATTGACTTTAAAAACAGTATCAGTCAGACTGTAAATCATCAGCCCTGTGTCTATCTGAACAGAAAGGTTCAGAGGGCCTGCAATATGAAGCATGTGCATTTCAGAATCCAGCAATAGAGTTACAGCCTAAAGTTGTTGTCTTTTTTTGTTGCCTTGCATGTCAATGATTTCTTGATAGACAAAGAATGAGTCTCAGGAGTTTTAAAGAGAAGATGGATTCCATCATTCTCTGTCAACTTGCTGGGATCAGTGATCATTGTGTATCTAAAACGTTGTAATGGCTCAGGATCTTTTATAATACTATAATAGAAGATTTGCTGTATGAAACATGCATAAGAATCCTCTGCCTGCTGTATTACAGCTTTTCAGCAATCTTTTAAAAGATTCTGTTTGTGGTGATGGTGAATGTATGACAACTGAAACCCACTCCAACACCACGGTGACCTTGTTTTCTTGTTTGCAATCTCAGACCAATGACTATATATATACTTTGTATGAAGGAAGAGAGCTTTCCACATATATAAAATATGTTTAACTGTATTTGTACCATGTGTATACAGTAGTAAAACATTAGTAAGTAAAACAAAGTGAAACTTGACCCCCCAGGTCTGAGTCCCCCAAAGTCCAACCACTTCATAACGGTGAAAAACACAAAAAAAGGTAACCTTTTAAACTCATTTTGGTAAGAAATATCAATATATTAACATTAGTATTGATGTGTTTCAGCACAGTACATTCATAGCATTTAGTTTACAGCTTAACAACATGTTTAAGTGTGAAAGGAAGCTCAACCTTAAGCCTTAACTGCTCACTTTTGGCTGATATCTGATATTCCTATCCTCAGCAAATTATTGAGAAAATTGTCCACTAGCAGTTTGTCGGCTACCTGACTATAATTAAGATATGTGATGGATCAGGTTTCCAAACAAACCACAATACCAAAACAGCTCTTCTCAAGGTGATAATTGAACTGTGATTAAATAGTGTCCAAGGTGACATTTCTGTTTTAGTAATAATAGATTTGAATGTAGCATTGGCAAAGCTGTGTGCAAGTTGATCGTCCCCAGTGTTCTCACAGAAGGGCGGGACACTTTCAGGCGCTACCACAGTAATTACTCCAAGAAAACCCTCTTACACATTGCTGCCAGAGTATGGCTGCACAAATCTCTTCAATGGAGGGGATGAGTAATAGTGTTTTAATGACCAATAGTCGTCATTGGCAATAATATTAGAGTGATGGTGCTTTCACACCTAACCCCTTTGGTTTGGTTACAACAAACCCAGGTCTGTTTGCCCCATTAGTATGATTCATTTGGGCTGGTGTGAAAGCTGTCAGTTGATCCCTAGTGCAGACCAAACAACTGAACCGAGACCGCCTCTTCCAAGCATACTCTGGTGCAGTTTGTTTGAGGTGTGAAAGCAAAAGAACCACCCACAGGATTTTATATATATATATATATATTTTATTTTTGTACAGCCCTGTCTCAACCATTATTCATCATAACATGCAATCAATTTGCAGTTCAATAATAGTGATAATGCTTATAATCAGTTATGAATCAAAGCAAATAGATATACACATCAGAGTCATTAAAGTGCTGCATGAACTTCTGCCAGTCACCAGAATTTTATTTCTCCATGTGTGTCCTGATGGTGCAGGATGACAGATGCCAAAACTGTCCAATCAAAGAGTTACCTGTCCGTCTGTACAACTTCATGTTCACTCCTCTGGGTTCCTTTGTAAAAAGTCACTGTGAACAGGAACCGGACCAGAAATATATTGCAACAAAGTTTCAGTTTTCTGCTTGGTTCGTACCAAATGATCCCAACGACAGGTGGAGAGCACCCAAAGGCCGAGGATGACAAATACCAGAATCATCCTTTAAAAATTAGATCAATTTTTGGTTAAGGGTTAGTGAGTTTAGAGTGTGTGTGTGTATGTGTGTGTGTTTGTGTGTGTCAGGATGGCCTCCGGTGTAGCATCATCAAGGAATACTTTCAGCAGAGCAGTAGCAACAGGGAGAACTAGGCTATCTTGTTTTAATAAAGTCTTGAATTATGCACAGAAATAAGCAGAGCCTGGACTTGAATATTTATGCACTGAGAGAGGAATCAAAAGGTAGAGGCTGGCCTTCTTTCTGTCCTATGTTTTTGCATGTAGGAAAAAGCGAGTTATGAGTGGGAGTGTGTGTGTGGGGTCTATGTCTAAAAGAAGGAATGAAACAAACTGTGTGTGAGAGGGAAATACTGTGAGAGAAAACAACTGGGTTAGTGTGTGTGTAAGAGACAAGCAGGACAGAAAACTGTGTGTGTGTGTGTGTGTGTGGAGAATCAACTGAAACCTCATATTAGGGGCTCAGTTCACCACATTCAGACATGAATCTCCATAAACCAGATGTCCCACCAAATATCATATCAGAAATGGTAATGAAATATTCATCACTTTACTGCCTCATGAGAGAATAAGTGATTTGCATTACATGGCTTCTTATCCTACCGTGCTTTGCCCAATTCTTATTTGACATCCCAGATTTAAAAGCTTTTCTACTTCATGTTGACTGATTGATTTGTCATTTGGGTAACCCACACTGCGGCCGTTGTAACGCAAGCTTTTACTCAGCAGCAGAGGTCTGATGATGCATTTTTCAACCCAGTGACAGGCCTCCGAGGATTTGACAGAGAGCCCAGAGTTACAGTCATTACAGGAAACAATGTTTTGAGCTGTTGGACTCGCTGAATAGTGAAGTGACTCGTCGCTTTGATCAGGAAGACGTGGTGGACATGGATAAGCTGCTGGTCACAGTTGCCTCTGGGAAAGAGGTGACTCTCATGTTGTATTTAATGTATTTATACTCGACTTTGACAATCTGTGTGCACAGTTGAGCTTGTTGCCAGACACCGTTGAGACATCAGCAATTCAAGCCAAGCATGAAAAAGCATCAGTAAGCCTCATAAGTGAAGCAATGAATGCTGTCCCTGTGGCTGAACAACGACGTCAGACGTGCACAAACTGTTAAAGCTGTTTTCTTTGGTCCTGGTCACTACAGCTTCAGCTGAAAGATCTTTGTCAACACTTTGTCGTATTAAAACATAGGCTACCTACGTTGAACGAAGAAACAGTGAAGGCTTAATACCTTGGTGTGGAGCCATATACACTGGGAAGTCCTGGCACAAGTGGACAGGACTGCTGTGGAAAAAGGAATTTGTCCAGCAAAATGAAGGATGCTTACCGGTGTTCCCGAAGTTTAAGGAACACGTCAGTCACCTACACATAACTGTAATGTGCGTGAATCAGTGTCGGATCAAAGGGGTTAATATTAGCATGCGTTTTAATATTTGCTTGTTTACCATGCATGTAGATGTGGTGGTGTGTGGTGTTGGCTGGCCACATCCTTTGAAGTTTTAATCATTCAGCTGTTGTTTCACAACCATGGACAGCACTGTTTGTTGTAGGTGAGGCCCTGTCTGTAGTACTGAACTGGAGTGCAGGAGATGGATAGACAGGCCCTTCAAGCTTTGTTTATACTCACACTTGGCACCGTAACGTGAGCCTCCACAGATGGCGTGCAAGCTCAGAGCATGAACAGAGGCATTTATGCACAATGCGCTGTTTGTTGCATTATTCTCCGAAACACCAGAGGAGGGATTGTAATTACCTATAAATCCATATCTCATATTCATGGCCTACTAAATTGCCTTTATACAAACCCTGTAAAGAAAGAAGTCAAGTATTAAATACCTTATAACATTACCAAAGTTCACAACATGTTTTTTATCTGGCAAATGGTTCTGCTTCAATCCATATTTGTTGGTTTTTAGCCTTTAAATTACAATTACAAAATCAGCCTCCTATCACCTGAAGAATATATCAAGGATTAGAGGACTTATGTCTCAACAGGATGTGGAAAACCTTGTCCATGCATTCATCTTCAGTAGACTGGACTACTGTAACGGTGTGTTTAGAACGCTGCAGCTCGAGTCCTCACTAAGACCAGGAGGGTGGATCACATCACTCCAGTTCTGAGGTCTTTGCACTGGCTTCCTGTCCAACAAAGACTTGACTTTAAAATCCTGCTGCTGGTTTATAAAGCACTGAATGGTTTAGGGCCAAAACACGTCTCTGATCTGCTGCTACCTTATGAACCATCCCGACCCCTTAGGTCGTCTGGGACCGGTCTACTTTCTGTTCCCAGAGTCAGAACTAAACATGGAGAAGCAGCGTTCAGTTGTTCTGCTCCACATATCTGGAACAAAGTCCCAGAAAGCTGCAGGTCTGCTGAGACCCTCAGCTCCTTTAAATCAGGACTGAAGACTTTTCTGTTGGCTGCTGCCTTTAATTCAAGGATATTAATCAATTTCCTGCATTTCTGCATTTTACTACTGTATTTTATTTATTACACTGCTTTTTAGTGTTTTAACGACTGTTTTTAATGTTTCAATCAATGTTCTTAATTGTTTTTAAATCTCCTTTTCTTTTGCCTTTTTTTGCGTTTTGATGCTTTTAATGGTTTTATGTGAAGCACTTTGAATTACCTTGTTGTTGAAATGTGCTATACAAATAAACTTGGCTTGCCTTTAAAACGCTACAATTTCACTGTCCTCAAAAAACTATTTCGGCAGCTCTGACGAGTTCTATTCATTAAAGAAAGTAGATCTAATGAAAAAAATGTAACATTGCTCAATACTCATGAGTGATGATAACGTGTGCCTTGAAATTATTTCCCAACACCCCCAGCAGCCAATTTTGAACATTGACTGCCAAAATTTGCATTACTCCGCATGCCGTTCTACTTTTGCTCAGGTCAAACTTCCCGACACATACTGTGTCAGGATCCCTGTCAGACCAGACACATCCCATGGCCACACCGGAACAGTCTTCATACAGGCTTCATTCCCAAACCAGCTTCAACCCGGTACCGTCTTCTGCCTCGTGCTAATCTGCCTGCCCTCCGGTGTCAATCCACGGGAATCACTCCGTCGATCTGCCTGCCCTCCGGTGTAGATCCACAGGAATCACACCATCGATCTGCCTGCCTCCGGTGTTGATCCACGGGAATCACACCATCGATCTGCCTGCCTCCGGTGTAGATCTACGGGAATCACACCATCGATCTGCCTGCCTCCGGTGTTGATCTACGGGAATCACACCATCGATCTGCCTGCCTCCGGTGTTGATCCACGGAGAACCACACCGTCGATCCTGCATGCTCGACCGTATAAAATAAAGTATTTTCTTTTCCTCAATTTCTGTCTCGTGGTCTTGCTATTGGGTCCTGTCCAGAACTCCCTTGACATACTGCATATTTCTTTAAGAGGAAAGTTTGACTTTCTATGACAGACTCTAATTAAAATCCACTATTAAAGCACCAGGTCCTGACTATGACTGCCTACAAACACACACACACACACACAGTCCCCTTGAAAGGTAAAAGCTCCTTGCTCAAAAAAACCCACTCTTTCTTTCCTTGCCTCCACCAGTTTTCTTTGCTTGATTTACCTCTCCATCTCTTATAGATACATTCCCCGCCCCACCCTTTTCTCAGTGGCTCTGAAGATAGCGCACAAAGTTCATTTCTGTGAAAGTGGACTCTTTACCGCTTCAACTGCGTCCAAGCCATGAGCACATCCTGGCCAGCCTTATTCATCCCAGCTGTTGGTAGCTCCATGGCTAGGATGTCAATTAATAACACACTCCACTGGTGCAAGGAGAAAAGTGAGCAGAGGTTTCCATCTAATAGCTGACCTCTTGTCTCCCGCTAGCTAAAGTTTTCCCCGAGTCACGTCGGAGCTCTCTGAGGAGTTATCAGTTTATTGGCATTCACTTTGAAGGGCACAGCAATGGTAAACCTCATCATTTAGAAGTTAATTTACTGTTATCGTCCCAAAAATGCATGCAAAATCAAAATGATTACGTTCCCTATGTAATCTACAACTGAAACAACTTCACTTGTATTAAAGTGTTTGCATTAAGCTTATGTAAGATTTTATATTTATAGATCTTATAGTTTGAATAAGGAGATGCAAAGAATGACAGAAATCAATTGGAAAATGTGACTGATGGATGATTGATGATTTTAAAGGTAAGAAGTTAACCATCATTGGAAAGTAAAAAAATCTGATAACAATATACTTTCTGATTAAATATTGTCTGACATATGTAAAAAGTATTTATATATCTACATTACATTAATAGTGAACCAAAGTGAAAGTCAGGGAAAACGTCATTCAAAATCCCATTGACATTTGTAACTACACTGACGACTAATAGTTTCATTCAAATGTCTGAAAGAACTGCTTCGATCTCAGTGTCCACAGTGTAGTGTCTTCAAATCTGTGTCTTCAAATCAAAAGTTTGGAAACATTCAACGCAATCCTTTAAGAGATTTATGCCATTCGAGCTGTACAATATTTGTATGCTCACAAAGGAATTAGTTTAAATGAAGCTTAAGTGTAAGTTCAGTCAGGAAGACTATCTTTACTCTTCTTGTCATTCATAGTCTCTCTCTCTCATCAGCTGATTGTGGGCGTTCACTTTAAGTTAACCAACC
Organism: Anarrhichthys ocellatus; assembly: GCF_004355925.1. Classification (NCBI taxonomy): domain Eukaryota; kingdom Metazoa; phylum Chordata; class Actinopteri; order Perciformes; family Anarhichadidae; genus Anarrhichthys; species Anarrhichthys ocellatus. The sequence continues at coordinate 393,934 of NW_022280166.1, read as the reverse complement.
AGATTCTGCACAGTTTCCTGAAGCCAATCACATCGTTGCTGTCAAACTTTAAAAGTGTTCTCCTCTCTGCTGCTGTCAGTCATCATTTCAGCTCAAATCAGATGCGACCCCCCCCCCGTCCACCCCAGTCACCTCTAGGCAGCATCACAGTCATGGTCCTCCTCATCATCATCAGATTGTCACAACTCCCTTCACCACCACCACCAGTGTCTGGACTCCAGGGGGATTCGGCCTTATCGGACCTCAGCATCTCTACCTTCGGTTATATTACTTCAAGATGGAGTCCAATCGCCAAAGACTTTGCACTATTCATATTTCATGCATGTATAATAAATCATAGTTAAATTCTAATGAAGTCTCTCCTGATTGAACTTACATTTAACTTGTGTTAAAAAAAGGTAAAATCTCGTGCTGTAGTCATGGATGTTGAGTTATCTCAGAATGTTGTGAGTAAACTTTAAGAACACGCTTCATTTTTTCAAACACAAACGATGAAAAAATACTGAATGAGAGATTGCATTGAGTAACAGAAGCTAGTGGAACAGAGGCTCAGATATCTATACTGATATATAACTTAAGGAGAGAATCTCTGCTATTTTTCAACCTGGGTCTTATTCTCATAACAGTGGTCATCTGATAATGGGTTTTGTAAACTATCCACCTCTGCTGTAGAGATTTACAAAATGGAGAGTTTAATGAAATAAGTGTAGTGGGGCAGTCAGAGTGAGTTTGGCCATTTCAGGAGCTGCACATCAATTTAGTTGTATGAGCGTTGTATTAAAGTGTATTATACTTGCTAGAAACCAGATAAAACATTGAGCAGCTTGAATCATTCCATTTTGTCCATACCGAACTGATGGGGATGAGAAAAAAAAAGAAACAGAATTGAGTTCATTAAAAATAATGTCCATAACATAAACTTATAGCATTTTTTAAATATTCAGGACACTATGTTTTCATGTTGCGAAACATTGAGGATACAATTAGAACGAAAGCTTTGAAATGAGAATATAGAGTGGTGAAAAGTATTACAGGAACCAGGCGCCTCCACTTCTACACTAATGCATAGTATATCAGTATATGCCTGATATGTGGAGTATGCAGTATCATTTAGGAAAAGATAAACCCTCTCAGATCAATGCCACGGTAACCTTAAACTTATTGCAAAGACAAATGGCGCCAACATTCGAGTAAAGAGTACATAACAATTGCTATGATACTTTTTTGTTGGTTCTCTGGACACCAGATATTTTGTTACTAAACAGGCAGTTTGTCCCATTCAGTAAAATAAGACTATCGAACTCAATGCTTTGCAAAGTGGCCAGAAAAAAAGTAAAAAGACAATGAAATCAAAGCTAACAAAAGGCCTATCCTGCATCGACTCATAACAGAACCAAAAATACATTACATGAGCCCACAATTTAAGTCAATTTAAGAGCTTATATGGATTATCTGAAGCGAGATGTGTCTAAATAAATGTGGATTGATTGAAATGAATGAGCTTTGGCAGATAATTCTTCACCTGTCTAGACACTGGCTGAGAGCAGCATTTCAAATAATGATTTTATCCTCCATTTAAGCATTTATCTTTCCCAAAAGAGCATTCTGTTTTTAGTTATTGCAGCAACGAAAATGTACTAAAATTTGAAATGTGTTTATAAGTCAAATATAGCATCCATGTGGTGCAAACAGCCAGTCAGATGTGATAGCGTTACGTCAAATGGCTCCCCTCTCGCAGGAGTTTTAATAATTCACGACCCACAGCATCCAGCTTGACTGAAAGGGCCTCAAGAAAACCAAACTGTGACTAGCAAAAAATAAAAAGCTTAGTTCTCTCCTCAGTAACATGTGAGAAAGCAGGGGCATCTGAGACGGCTATTGTTTATGCACGCGTGTTTGTGATGCATGTATATCTCTTATGATAAAGGTTGTTTCAGATCAAACATAGTGAAAATCCTCCAATCTGAGGACACGATTTGATTGGCTCTTTTCGGACCAAAGCGACATGCCGTGAAGAACGTAGCTCTGGTGGTGAGACTGTGATGATCTATGGATGACAACCCTCATCAGGAAAGCCTTTACGTTATGTTGTTGAATTTAAAAGTTCCACTCCGCTCCATTGCGTTTGAGCAAGACGCTGAATCCCTACCAGCTCTAGGGCAACTGCTCTGCAACTAGCCTCGACCTCTGACCTCCCAGTAGAGGGAGCTAACAGAAATTACTTGAATCAGTACATGCAGAAATAAAGTATCAGCAGCGCTGCCATGCATGTGTGCCTGCAGCTCAGTGAGTCAGCCTTGTTAAATCCTGTGTGACTGGCAGAGCGTTCTGCTCAGTAACAGCATGCCACACGTTGTACAAAGCTCACCAGGCTATGAAAATTAACACCCAGCAAATGGATTTTTAATTAGCTGCAAAAGTCTGTGTGTGTCTAACTTAAAGGAGTTATGGACAGGGAAATTGTGGGAGTACAGAGTGAGAAATGTTATGTTAATCTGTGTTCATGTGAGTGTGTTAAAGAGAAAAAAGTTGACTGAGAATAGTCGGTGTGTGTGTGTGTGTGTGTATGTATTACCCGAATGCTTGCTCAAGTGCTGGTTCATATTATTTATTACTATAATGTCCCCACATGTCAACTGTAGTATGGCTGAAGTATGATACAGATTAAAGGAAAAGTTCACCACAAAATCAATTGACATATCTTTCCTCTTCCCTACAGTGGTATTTATAAATCAAGGATTTAGTTGGGGAGTGAGGTGTCTAGTGTTGGAAATATTGACTGTAGAGATGTCATTGATGTTGTTATGCACATCGTGAATAAATGCCCATAGATTGGCTTATGAATCATAGAATAAAAGATGCTCCTTATGCCTTGCCTGAGTCTATGTGAGCTGAAAACAGCCGTGCTTGCAATTTTTATTTTTTCATGCGCCTTTCTCGAGGTCACAAGTTAATCATCTTGTATTCATGAGAAAACGTTATCTTGAGATAATGAAATAACCAACTAGCCTGAGAGAACAAAAGGTGGTTTCTTCTTAAATTAATACTCATCATGATTATCAGAGATCAGGAGTTCAATGCCAGCATGCATTGGTGACTGCAGTCAAGCCCTCACTAGCACCTCCATAGTGCTGACTCTAAGGTTGTAGTGCACTCATATACAGACATTCAAGGTAAATTAATTCAAACGGCCAGATCGAGATTACCATCGCCTCTAAAGAAGTGTGTATATAAAATGTCTATGGAGCTGACAGCTAGCGACACACTTAGCCAAGTTAGCGGAAAAGAGTCCAAACGGGAGGGAAACGATTTGGATGTGTTTTTTCTGGGGAAAGATTTACCCTGCATCCGCTCTAAAAAATGAGGTATTCATGAAGGGTATATACGAAATACATATATAAATAAATGAGATCAATTGGATTATATTTACAAGTAGTTTAAAACAGCTGTGTCCTTTTTAAATTAAAAAGAAAATACCACTAAATTGTGAGGGAAATATCTGACAATGTCTGACACTCATTTGAGTTGATGACATCTTAGACGACATGCAGAATATATTCTGTATTTACCCTTTGTGATCACCATAATTGGAAACAGAACATAGTCCCACATGTATCCTTCCACTAACATCTTCAAGTCCGTCGCTAACTGTCAGCTCCATAGAGACTTTTTAAGACCATTTCATAGTTGTAAACTTAAATACTTCAAATGTGTCTCAGCTTTTTTCAGCTGACTAGAAGTAAACATGGACCCAAGCTGTTGCCTAGCTATACAATTCTTGGTCAGCTCGATCCTGGCAGATGGAATGCATTTTGATGCAAGCCTTCAATCTTTAGAGTCCTTCAGCTGATTTTACCGTGGAGATGTGAGTGAGGGCTTGACAGCAGTCATCAGTGCATGCTGGCATTAGACTCCTGATCTCTAGAATGATCATGGCTGCAGCCTCAGCCCGACAATCTACAAGAAGTTCCCAAATCCTTAAAAAACAGTTGCAGCTAAATGATTATCTAAGTGATTATCTTTCATTGATTAACCTGTTGTTATTATCAAACTCCCTATGGCATTGCTAACGTTACCTGCAGTGGGCGAGGATGGCTGGCTGCTCGACAAACAGAAGGTTTTTACAGTCAGTTTTCTACTATCTGCTCTGAAGTTATTGGCGAAAGCAATTGAGAAAGGCTACATGATCGGACCTACCGACTCCATAGTTCTCCTGGGGGACTTCAACGCTCACGTGGGCAATGACGGAGAAACCTGGCGGGGGTGATTGGGAGCCGCTACTCCTTCGCGTCGAAAGGAGTCAGCTGAGGTGGTTCGGGCATCTAATTAGGATGCCTCCTGGACGCCTCCCACTGGAGGTTTTCCAGGCACGTCCAACTGGGAAGAGACCCTGGGGAAGACCCAGAACACACTGGAGGGATTACATCTCCCAGCTGGCCTGGGAATGCCTCGGGATCCCCCAGAATGAGCTGGAACATGTTGCCGGTGAGAACACCTTAGGCCGGAGATCAATGATCGACTTTGTAATCGTATCATTTGATTTGCGGCCGTATGTCTTGGACACTCGGGTGAAGAGAGGAGCAGAGCTGTCAACTGATCACCACCTGGTGGTGAGTTGGATCAGATGGCAGGGGAACCGGTTGGAAAGACCCAGCAAGCCCAAACGTGTTCCCAAACTGGGAACGTCTGGCGGAGGACCCTGTCCGGGAGGTCTTTAAATCCCACCTCCGGAAGAACTTCTCACACATCCCGAGGGAGGTTGGGGACATGGAATCCGAATGGACCATGTTCAAAGCCTCTATTGTGGACGCGGCCGCTAGGAGCTGTGGCCGGAAGGTCATCGGTGCCTGTCGTGGCGGCAACCCGAGAACCCGGTGGTGGACACCGGAGGTGAGGGAAGCCGTCAAGCTGAAGAAGGAGACCTTCAAGGCCTGGTTGGCCCAGGGGTCTCCCGAAGCAGCTGACAGGTACCGGCAGGCCAGAAGGGCTGCAGCTGCGGTGGTCGCGAATGCTAAAACTCGGGCATGGGAGGAGTTCGGGGAGGCCATGGAGAAGGACTTTCGGTTGGCCTCAAGGAGGTTCTGGCAAACCATCCGACGACTCAGGAAGGGAAAGCAGGGCTTACCCCAGGCTGTTCTCAGCAGGGGGGGGGAACTGCTGACCCGGAGAGGGGACATCGTCGGGCGGTGGAAAGAGCACTTTGAAGAACTCCTAAACCCGACCAACATGTCCTCTGCAGAGGAGGCAGCGCCTGAAGATCTAGGGGGAGGCTCACCCATATCCCTGGCAGAGGCCGCTGAGGTAGTCAAAAAGCTCCTCGGTGGCAAGGCGCCGGGGGTGGATGAGATCCGCCCTGAGATGCTGAAAGCGCTGGACATAGTTGGGCTGTCCTGGCTGACACGCCTCTTCAATGTCGCATGGGGGTCAGGATCAGTGCCCATGGACTGGCAGACCGGGGTGGTGGTTCCCATTTTCAAAAAGGGGGACCGGAGAGTGTGCTCGAATTACTGGGCTATCACACTACTCAGCCTCCCGGGGAAGGCTTATGCCAGGGTGCTGGAAAGGAGGCTCCGACCGTTTGTCGAACCTCAGATTCAAGAGGAGCAATGCGGATTCCGTCCCGGCCATGGACCAGCTCTTTACCCTCGCAAGACTACTGGAGGGTTTCTGGGAGTTTGCCCAACCAGTCTACATGTGCTTTGTGGACTTGGAGAAGGCTTTCAACCGGGTCCCTCGGGGATTCTTGTGGGGGGTGCTGTGGGAGTATGGGGTGCAGGACCCATTACAACGGGCGATCCGGTCTCTGTACGACTGCAGGAGGAGCTGTGTCCGCATTCTCGGCAATAAGTCAGACACGTTCCCGGTGGGTGTTGGCCTCCGCCAGGGCTGCCCTTTGTCTCCGGTCCTGTTCGTGACTTTCATGGACAGGATATCTAGGCGCAGCCGGGGGGTGGAGAACGTCAGGTTCGGGGGTCTCGGGATCGCCTCTCTGCTGTTTGCAGATGATGTGGTCCTGTTAGCCTCCTCGGATCGTGACCTCCAGCATTCACTGGGGCGGTTTGCAGCCGAGTGTGAAGTGGCGGGAATGAGAGTTAGCACCTCCAAATCTGAGGCCATGGTGCTCTGCCGGAAACCGGTGGATTGCTCCCTCCAGGTGGGGACGGAGTGCCTACCTCAAGCGAAGGAGTTCAAGTATCTCGGGTCTTGTTCACGACTAAGGGTAAGATGGAGCGGGAGATCAACAGACGGATCGGTGCGGCTGCAGCAGTAAAGCAGGCGCTGCACCAGACCGTCTTGGTGAAGAAGGAGCTGAGCCGGAAGGCAAAGCTCTCAATTTACCACTCGGTCTACGTTCCTACCCTCACCTATGGTCACGAACTCTGGGTCGTGACCGAAAGGACAAGGTCGCGGCTACAAGCGGCCGAAATGAGCTTCCTCCGTAGGGTGGCCGGGCTCAGCCTTAGAGATAGGGTAAGGAGCTCGGTCATCAGGAGGGAGCTTGGAGTCGAGCCGCTACTCCTTCGCATCGAAAGGAGTCAGCTGAGGTGGTTCGGGCATCTAATTAGGATGCCTCCTGGATGCCTCCCACTGGAGGTTTTCCAGGCACGTCCAACTGGGAAGAGACCCCGGGGAAGACCCAGAACACGCTGGAGGGATTACATCTCCCAGCTGGCCTGGGAACGCCTCGGGATCCCCCGGAATGAGCTGGAACATGTTGCCGGTGAGAGGGAGGTCTGGGTCAGCCTGCTTGGCCTGTTGCCACCGCGACCCAACCCCGGATAAGCGGAGGAAAATGGATGGATGGATGGATCGGGCCTTATGATAGTCCTCCCTTCTCCACATTCTGCATGAATGCCATAGGTATAGCTTTTCAAAAGAAAAAAAAAAAGAAATATATATATATATATATATATATAAAGTAAAAGACTACAGGTCTGGTAATATACTCCTCAGCCCCTCATAATCATAGTGTTCCAAGTATTAACAGTTCATACCTCTTTTCCCTAATGCTAAGCAACCGTCAATAATGCAATTCAGTTCATCAAGTTAGCCAGTAAAGGTGCATGGCTAAGGTAAGGCTGATATAACAGACGCCTTTTATGTCATGCCATTCCATCTGTCGCAGTGGCACCTTTTCAGCGTCAAATGCCGAGATAAAACATTTTCAGTCAGACTAACCTTTGGCTGTCGTAGTAGCCCCTGTATATTCAATACCCATTCAGAAGCAAGTTGGATATTGTTGAATAACTGCAAAATGCCATTTGTTATTCACCTATTAGATGACTTTCTAGTAGTGGATTTCTACAATACCAAACAGCTCGATGCATTAGTGCACTCAAGCATACTTTAAGCAATTGGGTGTTCCTCTCTCTGCAGTGAAAACCCAAGGGCCACTGAAAGCGATCGAAATTTTAGGCATCACATTGGACAGCAATCTTACGCAGGTGTCAATGCTTCTCAAAGTTGGTTTGTATTAGAGAAGTCATGTAAAGTGTGTGCAGAGTCTATTACCAAACGTGCTTTGCTGTCGTTATTAGGCCACCTTAACTTGCTATGAGAATTATTCCCCAAGGCAAATCATTCACGGTGGACAAACTCCACGATCTCAATCCCTTAGATGAAGTAGATCTGATCTAAGATTTTTTGTCATTGCTTTGCGATGATTGGAACGGCTATCATTTTTCTACAGCAATAATATAGAAACTTCAGTTGCTCTCAAATTCTTTACTGATGTAGCTACTTCTATTGGTTTTGGGGGAATCTACAACAATCAATGGTTCACGGACACCTGGCCAAAAGAATCGATCGCTCTATCTTCAAATCTACTCCTCTGCTCCTCAAAGCCTGCATTGCTTCTCAAAGCCCCAAATGTCAGAGACTAGAAGGCACTCTCCAGTCCTATAAGAACTCTGCATGCGTCTTGGACTGAATAAAAATGTATGACTCTGCATGGTCTAATTCACCGCATTCTCTGCAGCTTCCTGTTCCTGTCATGCCTATAAACATCTCCATGATTAACACTTTAATTGTGCACTGTTTTAAATCCCGGAAATCCAACCTTCTTTCATCAAAGCATTTGCAGCAGGTATTCGGTTTAATCCAAGATGTGTTTAGCGCACAAGACTAGTGCCTTACTTAAAGTTGGGGTGTTCTGGGCCATATGTGGATTCTTTACTAGAAGCCGTGTTCTTCGCTGCTTTATCGGTTCCTCCGGTGAGGTGATTCACAACCAACTCAGACTCTTCGATCCTTTGCATGATCTTATAATTTCTGATATCCCCCGAGAGGCACACATGTACTCCATCCACTTTAAACATTTAAAAAACTGACAGGAAAGGTTTAACCATTGTTATCTCACTAACCAACACTGCATTCTGTCCTATATCTTCCATAACCCTGTACCTGCAACGAACCCTCGTTTCTAACCGACAAAGAAAAGCCAAGTCAAGCTCTTGGTTCACAACCCGACTCCATCTCCTCTGCAAATGATGTGGACTCCTTCCTCAGCAAAACACTTTGCACTCCTTCCGCATCGGTGCAGCTACCTGCGCAGCTGCGTTGGTCCCAGCATCTACACTGAAAGCTATGGGCCGCTGGTCCTCAACAGCCTATGAACGTTAAGTTCACCCGGGAGTTGAGATAATGGCAGCTCAAAAGGCTATGAGCGCTACCTTGTAGACTACTTTAGTACCTCCATGCATGATAATCAATAAATAAAATAAAATAATCAATAAATAAATAATTATAAATAAATGTAAATGCTGCATTTATAAGCAGTTGGCTGGGGTTTACTGCTTGACTTATGACCTCTCTTGGATGCATGCTTGTATCCTTCCCAAAAAGCGGCACCTAACAGCTGAGGTCTGCAGCGTTCTTGCTGCTACATAAATATATTTAACATAACTGTAGGATGGCCTCATTTGGGATGCATGCTTGCGCCCTTAATCTTAAAATAGCATCTACTGAGGTCTGCAGCATACTTGCTGTTACACATAGATTTTCCAGAGTCCGGCTGATGCTTAGCATGGGTGTTATGTTATACCAGACTTGGTGTTGGATTCCGTTGTTTTGGGGTTTATGCTTGGTGCTCCCCATTTTGGCTTGGTAGCTGCTGGCTAATCCGGGGAGCATTTAAAGAGCGGAGCCATCAGCGCCAAGTTTAACTGTATTTCCATTTCTTGTAATAAACGGTTAAACAATCTATGACGAGAGTGTTCCTGAGTAAACAACCCTTCAATTATTTTATCAATTGTTATGTAAGATTGTTCCTCTCCTCTCCAGACCTCAAAAGCTTCTGTGTTGATGGAAAATGACAGTAACAGGATGAATATGTCACTTTTCTTTTTTTTTTTTTTTAAATGCTGAACTCAGTATACAGACTACTGTAGATTTGAAAGCCTTGTCTTTTTCTTTTGGTAGAGCTGTCATGAATTTGAAAATTCTACACTTACTGTATTTTCTAACTCCGAATTCCCCCATCATTTGGTGTAGAATGTGTCAAGTGGGTGCTTTTTATCCTCTGACAATGATATGAAATATTTAAAATGCATTAAAAATATAGTAGAATTGTGCAGTAGCGTTATGCGAGTGATGGCCTGTTGGATGTGTCCTGTCTCGCCTGTGGCAGTGAGTGAGCCTCCTCCAGGCTAGATCCTGAGCTCACTGAATGCAATGATCCATACTCAATATAAACGTAACATTAGGGGAGAGCAAATACCATTGTAAGGCCCAGTATAGTCAGTGCTAACTCGGCATATTGAACCTCAGTTCAGACCAGATTTGATCTAAAATAAAGCCACTGTAGTCACGACATGTTCCGACTTCATCATGGTTGGGTCCCATAGACTGTGTCTTCCCCAAATGATCACAGTGGACCAAACTGGAGCTGCAACTAACAATTATATTATAGTTTAATTATTTGTCAATGATTACTTCATTGTTTGATCTACAAAATGTCAGTTAAAAATGTATATATATTATATTTACCATACTATACTGTATGACAAAAAGTAAGAAATCCTCACATTTTAAGCTGGATCCAATCTGGCATTTTTGCTTGAAAAATGATTGAAACAATTCATTGATCAAAATAACTGCTAATTATGATATTGACAATCATTAATTAATCAACTTTATGATACATTCAGACAACCTGTATTTATTACAGGGCAAGACCATCAGCAATGAGCACTACTTAAACTTTTTTTTTTTTAAATTGTTGAAGGACTTAACTTATCCTCATACAACTGTCCTTATCTAAAAAGTTATTACAAATCTTTTGTGCGTTTTCCTATGAAAGTCGAGCAACACGTGTCAAATTATGCTCGATACATGAATACAGTCTTTTCAAAATAAACTTCCTTCTTCACAGGAAACAGCTTAGTTTAGTATAGGCCACAAAACTGGTTGGTTTAGGAATAGATTGTGGTTTGGCTTTTCTAAAGTATAAATAAATCAACGTTGACTCGTATCACTTGCGGCAAGAACAGCAGTCTCTTTGGTGACAGACCGGTTTTACCCACCTAGTTCCACTCCCACATATCCCTGTGTGGGTTTTTGTAGTTTTTATACTTCCTGCTTCCTGATTACATGGATTACATACTAATTGATTTCGTTGGATATCTACGGATTGCAGCGCATCGTTTTCGTTGTGTTCCGAACACTGTATGAGAACATTCTGAAAGACTGGTGTAGAGCAGAGGTGTGTTTGCATTGTTGGGATCTGACCATGTGCTTGGCTTCGCCATGTGCTTTGAGACAAAGGAATCAGGCCTTCCTATTTTACAGAGACATCTGCAGCCTGATCTGAGTTTCAGATAAGGGCAAGCTCCAAGGAATGTTTAGATGCAAAAGCAATAAAACATCAACACTGCGATCTAATTGGACGAGGGCCACAGTCACCCCAGGACCCCCGTGGATCAGCTGTTTCCATAAAACAGCCTTGCTCCCCCAACTCTTGGCTTATCCCTCGACCTTGGTCGGAAAGGAAGCTCTCACGCAACATTGCTGTTTTAAAACGGACCTAGGTTAAACAGTTTTAGATTCGCTGGACGTATCTACTGGACTGTTTGTTTTGGTTTCGTTCGACTCCTGGACGAGGAAACGGACTTCTTCAGAGAAAAAGGACGATTTTTCTTTCTCCTCAAGTCGATTCATGCCGGTTACGAGCCAAAGAAATTCTCTGCTACAGAGAGAATTTATTGCCCAACGCACGGAGCCGGGCCGTCGGAGGACTGACCGATCAGAACACGAAATCAACTCATAGTAAGGCAAAGAGTCTGGGCAGAGTTAGGTTATTGTGTTTACTATCCTGTTTGTGTCATTTTTATAACATGGTTTGTGTGCTTAATAATCGCCGAGATTAACGATCGAGATCGTTAATGTTGTGTAGAAGTTACTGTGTATTTCATACTGCTGAAATCGTGTTGAGATGGTTCACCGCTTGTGAGGCCGGAAGTTGTTTCTCATCAGTTCAAAGGCCAGACCCGTGGCTGTGCAACTCAAAGATCGTCAGCTGTGTTTCTGTAGATGAGAGAACAATCTTCTGTACTCCACCGCGGCGGGGAGGATCTTTTGTTTTTGGAGGATTTATTTTGTTTTGTTTGCTTTCTCTCTTTTTACTAACCCACACATACATATAGCGTTAAGCTACATGTAGCTCAGGGTGAGCTAACGGCTCAGACACGTGCAGATAGCGATATCTATTGTCTCGAGCCATGAGGTGGTCACGTGCAAACTCCATTTTGGTAGTTCGGCCTATCTTCAACGTGTACTTCCACGTGATGTAGCTACATTTAGATTTCATCATACGTTGTCTGAGCGGTGCTCTCTTCCCCCCCACACACACACACCCTCTTACCATAGTTTGTTGATTTTAGATAGCGTGCTCATAAATGTATAGTATTTGTTGTTAGTTTAGATATTAGTTGACTAGATCATTAGTATTGGAACTTAATAAACTGTTATACTTTAAAGAGTAGCTGTCTGTGATTACTTTGTGCATGTATTGTGATGATAGCTGATATGTGGTCTGTTGCTCGAACTTAAACCTTCACTTTCACTCTGAATGTGTAATAGTACTCAGACTATTGAAATTGTGAGTGAACACTAATTATGAGACTTAGTTTATAGTTTGGTTATTGGTCCCTGTTCGCAGGGTGGTGCCCCATTATTATTAATAATCGTTAATAATCTTACTGACAATTATATTGATGTCAATAATTGTTTTCTTATATGCTGATAACTCAAACATGCTCCTTTACGTTCCCAACAGCATATATGTAGAGACTGGGTTGAGAACTTGGATCTGGGCCTGATGTTCTAATTAATTGAATCGCTTTCATAAATAAAGTAAACTGGTGTATTCTGAAACACTTCAAACCACTTCTGTCTATATATTAACTGATCCTTTCAAAACAACAAAGGTGAAACGAACAAAGAAATACCACCCTCAGAACCATCTGCTAAGGTCTGACGAAGGATAAGCCTCTGAGGGCAATGGACAATATCTCTGTGGTTCCAGTGTAGCCAGCAGATATTTGGTCCAAAACTTCCTCTTCCATGCTCTGGTCATTGGTTCCAATTAGCAACTTGAGACGCAAAACTGGAGTTTGACTTGAGAGATGACATCTACTACTTGATTGTTTCACAAGTAGCTATAGTTTACAAATTTTAATTCAAAGCGAAATCATCTTCAGACACTAGCCTTCTGGTGACGAGCGACCCCCATCTGGGGTGAAGTGATCAACTTTTGCTGTTCGCAGACATAAAATCTGGCTAATTATTGCCTGACTGCTTTACTAAAATGACAATCATATGTTTTGCTACCCCAAGCATTCTGGGACTTGTAGTATTAAACAGCATTATAAATAGCGTTTCAACGAGAACTGAAATCTTAAAGGTGCAATCCTTAAGAAGATTTTATTATTTTATCTTCTTTGGGATCTTGGGACATTCAGAGGGTGCTAATGGTAGCAGAGCAGCTAAAATCACTACTGGGCCCAAACGACCCGCTTCCCAGGCAATCCTGACACAAACACTGTGTAATGATATATACAGTATACAGTCCCTGTTTCAGCCACTATTGCTACAGAGGATCCATGATGCTCAGCCAGATTCAGTGTCTCACACATTCCAGAACTCAGCCCTCACTCACAAGCCAACTCCACACCTGAGTAAGGGCCAGAAAGTGACGAGTGGGTGAAGCAAGAGGTAAATATGTGAGGGACTTCTTTTTGATTTAGTACAGTTAGGTGATTTAGGAAGAGAGACAGAGGGAAAAATGGAGGTGAAGTGGAGTTGATGGCTCCTGAGGCAGTGTAGCATCGTGGAGAGGAAGAGTGGGAGTGTGCAGGGGGAGAGGGAAGAAGAGAGAAAGGCAGAGTGCTTACATCTCCTTGCTCTCCCGCAACTCAGATGATGAATGGGAAATGTGAGTGTGTGTGTGTATGTGTGCTTTATTGTGTGTGTGTGTGTGTGTGTGTGTGTTGGGAGGACGGGGAATCGCCAGCCGAGTCTCTCTGCTGCTCAGTGAGGCGAGACGGCTGCTGTTACTGATGGCCGGTATTAATCACACCATCAGCCACTGCCTGACACACACACACACACACACACACCCACCCACAAAAGGCTCATACACACTGTGGTACGGCTGCATCCAGCATGTGTTGTCCTCCTGCCTGTCTGCGTGTGACCAGTGTTTATATTGTATAAACAGACACCCCGCTTTGGTTTCAAAGTCCTACCTATTTTTGAGGTCTCAAGGTTGGTAAGTGTGTACTAGTAATTACCTGATTACTTAATTATCCTGCCAGTTGCTGCCATTAGTGCCTCCCTGGATTACAGCATGATTGCCCCTTATTACTGTCAACGTCAAAGGCCAGAGAGATGCCAGTTGGCCAGATTTATTTGGCCAGACATCCATGCATGTGTAAAACAAGAATTGTACTGACCCCTTTCTTACCTGATCCTAGTATTATTTAAAGTGTCAAATTCAAAACACCCCAAGAGTCATGAAGGAGAGCAAAGAGGTAAATGAAGGCTTACCACTTTAAGGTGCAGTGAAACAGGCAACGGCCTTCACTACAGCTTGGAGAAATGGAATCAATTTATTTTCTTAGACAGCAACAAATAAATTACACACTGTCTCTGCATGCTGTAAATGTTTCAATAGCTGCACGTACAAGACAACTAAATGCACTGTGAAAGATTTGATTTGCATGTGATAATGCAAGGCAAGCTGTGTCAATGGAGAAAGAGGCAAAGGCTAAGCTGCGTAATGACCAGAATTGTATTGTGTTTAATTACAATTGTCATCTAAATACACAACAAATTGTAATACTAGAAAAAGAAAAAAAGATGACTGGAACCCTATTCGCACAGGACTAGTACATATTGCTAACTCTCCCGATGTTTTCATGAAATGGAGGGTACTGAGAGTAGGATATACTCTATGCAAATAGACATTCTTCTTTCCAGCAGCTCTGCAATTTGTGTTTCTAACAGAACGTTTTGAAGGAAAGGGGGATACATTTTGTAAAATCTGGTCAGTGGCATGCACAGACTCTCGGAGGGGCAAGGGACAAAAACGAATGACTGAATATTAGTTCATACCAGAAGGGTGAATTATTTTGTATGCTTTCCTGAGAATTAAATGTATTTAAAATAAAAATTATGTTATTTTCATTCTTGAAATGTCAGAATGCAGGACACATAGTCACAAATGCAAATTTTTCTGTGGGCCAACCCCCAGACACCCCGCTTTGGTTTCAAAGTCCTACCTATTTTTGAGGTCTCAAGGTTGGTAAGTGTGTACTAGTAATACTAGGGGACCTTATGTGATTTAGAAAGTACCCCCCTACATCTGTGTTTCGTGCAGCACATTCACACTTGATAAGTAAAATCTGTATTTTACTTGAATGTACTGACATTATCCCCCAGATATGATGCCAAGGCCCTGCGTAACATCTGCTTATATTAAAAATATTATGCTATATAATATCTATATTTAACATTATACATATTATCATATTAATAAAGCCTATTTATGTTTATATAAGACCTCTTGCTCCGAAGTGAATGGGTCTCCGTAACGCGTAGGATGGATTTTACCTAAAATGCTGTTAAAAGTTTCATTCATAATCATCAACACAGCCTCCACAATTCTTCATCAGGAAAATGGCGGAATTTAAAAAAAAAGAACTGCAAAAAAATAATTACAACCCCAACCACAGAAATGTTGATTTGTTCATAGCTAATATTATCACATGACCCCTGTGTTTGGCGAAATATGGAAAGGTAATAGGCTCAAGATGAAGTCTGAAACTGAAAGTATTGTTGCCATGGTTTAATGGATTTAAATGTAATAATTGTGCACAGGCTTTGTGTTAAAGGTGTGATTTTAATGGAAAACCGCAGATGAGTGTTCCCATTGTCATAATATACTTCATAATGGATCACAGAAGGGGAACGCATACAATAACCAGTAAGAAGGTGGACCAAGCTGTTCCCAGGTCATTCAAACTTTCCATACAAATAACATACAAATAACTTACTGGAAGTAATCAAACTTCAGATTCATGTGTTTGTGTTACAAGTGTACAACAAACACAAACACACATAATGAATAATGTTTTTTTAACATTTAGCTGGACATGTATTTTTGTCTTTGTTGGTTGTATTTATTACAAGTGTTATGCTGTGTTCACACGAAATGTGGCGCGAATTAGATTACATACAAAGTCTATGCACAGACGCGACGAGACTGGAGTGAAGCGAATTTGCAATGGCGGGGCACCGCGCAAATTCGTGTCAAATGCCCCAAACGCGTGAGTTGAAATTTTTCAACTAAGGCGAAAAAATGGCGTGACGCTGCGTCGCGATAGCCTATCAGCATTGAGATGTTTCTCCTGCCATCACTGATGTCCTGCCGTTGTTGAATCAGGAACCAATACTGTAGCCGTCTGTGTTCAGCCAGAGCTCTACGATACCTCATATCAATAGAGACCGGACCAAACTATGAGTATAAATGTGTGCGTAAACCATATGGCACAAACAATGAAAAAGACGCTGCTGTATTTACGTCTAGATGACGTTATTGTGAGTGTTGATGGAGCTGCTACAATGTTAGCTTAGCCTAGCACCGATCGATTGAGAAAACAAGTATTTTAAAAGTTATTTGCTTGTCGTCTTGTGGAAAGAACAAACAAAACATGAATTCAGACTTTTTACTAATCTGCATCATTAGGTAGTTATTTCGGAGTCCCTTTTTGTCTGTTTATTGCAGTTAAATCACAGCAAAATCAGTTTGTTTTGTGTTCATACAGCTGTAGTAAACAGCCGACGTGTGGCTTGCTAAACACAGTGAATACACCTCAATAAAATCCACGGAGCTCCTCTGGATGATGTTATGAACCCAGACATGACAGCGTTTAGTTTTCCGTAATATCTGGGACTTCCACAACACGTACTAAGCAGAAATATAGCTTATTTTTTCCATGGTTCTCTCAGGCGCGTCCAGCGCGATTCACGCGAATCAACACAAATGGTCCCTGGCGAGACCAGCGGTGTGAATGACACGATTAGTTTGCCGTGTTTGGTGTGAACACGGCATTAGGGTTACAGCTCTTCTCTCAGCAGCTGAACCCAGAGTGCGTACTAGATGGATGAACTTGATCCCTAATGGACATTCAAATGCTGCAATAAAGAGTAAAAGTACTACAGTAGCACATCAATGAAGCATCTACTTTCATTAATGACTATAGCTGACTCTTGGTCAGGACTGACTGATATATTTACACCAAAAAATGGGGTTACAGTGTTTAATTGCATAATTGCTCTCCATTTTTTCTAGTCCATCCAATTCTGATGGCCTTTCTTTCTTACCAAGAGTTAGATAAGAAGACCCTTCCGAGCTAGTGCCAGGAGGCGATTAGCCTACATTAGCATCAACTTATAATTTTACAAACGGCTGACTCCATGAAGTCACTGCGCCCAGCCACTGCACCACCCTGAACCCCCTGATTAAGATGTGCTCGGGACATCTGCATTCAGGGCTTTCTGCCAGAAAGGGTTTATTTTAACCCAAATGATGATATTTTCCTAACCCTAACCAAGAAGGTCTGTTGCCCAAACCAGAGGAGATTTCTGGCAAAATGCCGTAGGACACGCTAAATATCTAGATAGTTTAATGCTCTTTACTTTCCTGCTCAAAAAGTTCTAGTTTGGTACGTGTCCATGAGCCATGAGCCGGTGTAATGGATTTTATTCATCATTATCTACAAACATTACATTAAACAAGCACGATAATGTGGATTGTAAGACCTCAGTTCACTGAAGCAGACGCCTGCTCATGGTGCAACGGCTGCTTCTACTGGCGGATCGTGGCAAATAAGTAAATTTTTTCTTCAGTTAAGGAGAGAAAACAGGACTCTTCATCACATGTACTTTTATTTTGTACTTTTCATGCATAAATTGGTCCCGTTGCCAGGGATAAAAATCATGGCCAGAATGCACCATACAGACAATTGGTTGAATTAGTGAGTTCAGTCAAAATGTTTTTCTCACCAGCCCCTATGTAAACTGGGTTCTCTTAACACCCCCCCGATTGTCATAATGTAATTTGCACTCTGCACTGCACCCTGTCTTGTTAATTAGTGAGCTTTAGAGATGCTGATACCCAACCACTCCACCTCGTCTGTCAGACACTTTGCCAATAACAACACTCTACACCTTAGCTGCTTTTAGGACTAAGGAGAAATTCTATGCTTTTTTGTGCAAAGACGTATGCCTTTTATAAAACGTTTTCCGGCTGTATGTTTCAGTTTACAAGACAAAAAACTTGTGGACTGAGTACTAAATGGTTGGTTTGGCAAGTGTACATTGAGTTCACTTTCCCATACCCAATAAAGATGTGCATGGTCACCTTTGGGTGACAGTCCCCAGAGACATGATGTACACAGTCCCAGACAGGGTTACCTCCGCCTTTCTTCCTCACCAACAAATTAGAATTTACACAGCTGCTAAAAGTCCTTCCAAGATAAATGTCAACATAGGTTATTTTAGGCATTTAAACATGTGATTTTTCTGGTGAGGACATTCTTGTGGCAAGCAGCCTTTCAACAAAAAACATTTTTAAGTAGTTAATTTTGTATAAATTATCAAAAACACCCTCATTTGTAAATAGCCAGGCTCACTTTCTCTTCAGTTGACTGAGCGGATGTCTGCTGGCCCTTGTTATAATTCCATTACATAAAAATAACTGCAGCCCACTTCACCTTCTTTTACCTTCTCCTCCCTCTCTCTTCTCTTTTCCCTTTTTTACATCACAGTTCTGACCAGAACCTGTGAGGTTGTTTTACGCTCCATAAAATATCTATGAGGGAATTTGCGGACTGTGCCGCTCCGCTGCAGTAGTGATGGTGGTGCTTTTTTATTTCATCTAAGTTGGGTCTATTTTCAGACACTGGTCCCCATACCACCCCGACTCTCGCTTTAATCTCCTCTCCAATTCACCTCCATCTTTAACTCCCTTCCCCTCTGTCTTTCTCTTTATTCCTCTCCTCCCTCATTTCCTGATTTCCCCTTCTCCCTTTCTTCATAGTCTGAAGCAGAAACAGGTTTATGGCCAAGTAGGTTTTCACATAAGTCATATGTCGTATATAAAAATACGTAAAATATATCCGACATAGACTGTATATACGATGCGGACTTAGTCACTATCACACTCATTGTTTTGTGGGTACAGTTTTGAAGTCTTAAGTTTGGCATTTTGGCTGTCGCCATCTTGTCTTTTTGCAACCAGAAGTGACACAACATGGTGGAGCTAAAAACAACCGAACGCAGAAGATGAAGACATTTATGTTACGGAAAAAAACCACTGTGAAGGTGTTTAACGTTGTAAGAAGAAAACAGGGACAACTCCCAGACCGGACAACACCGTGGTAGAGACCTGTCAATCACAGTAGCCCCGCCCTAAAGAATACCCTGCTTTATGGTCTATGTGACTCTGGACCATAATTTACTAAATGAACATCATGCTTAAAGCGGCTAGAGCATCTCGGCAACTATCCAAAAAAACACTATTGCAGACTCCCAATCATATTCCATCACTACAATCACAGATCTTTGATCCATGTCGTTCATAACTGGACTTTTGAGATTATTCACTTTGTCTGTAGGCTACAGCACAACATAGTAGGAAATAATAACAATCAACATGATTCAAACAGACAAAAAAGATAGCACTTAAAACTTTGAATTCCCAAATCCAGAACGTGGGCCAAGTAAAGCCACAGCTCTCTACCAGGTAATATCTGAGCTGATTTGTGTATAGCTTGCCTGATAAACAAGCCCTGTGGTGTTTATTGATTGCTGGGGCCTGTTTCAACAATGCAGACACTGGGATATGTACTATCTGTGTCTCTATGTCCTCACGAGGATGGGAAGATAGAAAAATGTGTCATCAAACCCTTGTTTTATGATGTATTGAATGGTGATAGGCGAAGGTTATAAATGAAAGTCAGGTATTTAAAAACAAGGTGTTCATGCACTTTACGCTGGGCAGACAGCATGCATTTGTATTACTCATGTATGTTTTGTTAACTCACAACACACGCCCTACACAACCAGACCCTGTGACTTTGATGCTCTCACTATACTGATCAGTTGATCGGCCACGACGTGCATGCTCACATTATAGCGACTGACATTTTGTCCTTTGACAAATCTAATAAAGTTTAGTCAAACAAGACAACCACATCCTCTACAGTGTTGACAAAAGAGAAGGACAGCATCACTTGTGGGAAATCGGATCGAGGTTCTGCTCAAACATTAAGAGAGTCGACTTCCTGACATGACGGAGATCCAACCAATCGTCCGAGAACATGTTCATTTCTGCTGTTAAATTGGGTATTTTGACATGGGGTTTGTGGGGATTAACTCAGTTTTGGAGCCAGCCTCAAGTGGCCACTCAAGTAACTGCAGTTTATGGAACTTTTGGAGTGTAATTGCTGTGGTTACCTTGAGATACAGTTGCTGGTGTAAAATGCTAAATATTACAATATGTATTTAAATCACCCTGGCCAATGCAAAAACCATTAATGCAGGTATGACTTCTTTATATGAATTGACTTTTTGAGTGTCTCGGCCCTCATTGAAGGGTTTTGGTTTAGTGTCTGTTTACGTCTATTTGTGAACTTCAGTGAGCTGAATCCAATGTCGAGCTCCGTGCACGGCTGTTGAAACAAAGGGAGGACCGCAGTGGACCTGACCAATCTGGTTCAACCACGCAGTCCAGAGAGCAACATAGGGGGATTAATGGGTGGAGCAACTGTTGAGAGTCAGGCTCATGCGGGTTTTTCAGTCGGGTCTGCATCCTTTTCTGGCATATATAGCCTCTTAGTACCTGGTAATGCTGAGCAGTAATGAAGTCCCCCACCTTAAATAACTTGCCAGTACTACATGTGCCGTGACATGCTGTTGGGAAGTCATTCTGAGACATTGCATCATCAAAATAAAGACTGTGAAATATGGGTACAAATAATACAGATTATTGCTGTGGTGCATTGCCATTTATGCGTAAAGGAAGTTTCCAATACCAACATAATGCATCCCTCACCTTCAGATACAGTGTAGTCTGCAAAGATGGTAATTTAGTTTGTGTAGGCGATGTACATAACACTTTATACAACCATGTATATGAGTGTGGGAGGGAGGAATGGAGGTTGTCATAGGTTCACCAGTTGGACTATTTCTCTAAATTGTGGTGTATTTTTTCAATGTTAATCTCTCTGTTGGGAAGGTTGAATGCATTGTTGGATCGTACTTCTGATTACACTGTCATCTGTGTGTGGGCTGAGCGGACTAACAAAGTAGCAGAAGTACAATTAATGGGAGTATTAAATACAATAGTTCATATAGGTTCAACCACATGTCCATGAGGTGATTTTCATTTATCTTCATGTGCCCTTGCTGACTCTATAATTGCAGCAGAGATATCCACTTCACTCACATTGCAAAACATCACTGCTGCTTCTCCAGCTTTCGAGTTGTGTGTTCCACTGCACATGTGCATTAGTGTTCAGGAAGATGATCCTTCCAACTGACATTTTGACCACGTAACCTTTGGAAAAGGGCTGCCTGATTAACTAACCATTCACCATTGAGTTACAACTTTTAAACCAAAAGAGTGCCTGGTACTTTCTTAACGTCTCATAAGACATAATTAAGAAATCTAAAGTCAGTGAGATTTCAAAACAAATTTCATAACATCATCAGCAACTGTGTTATTGTACATTAACACTAAAGGAGACGTATGCTCATTTCCAGGTTCATACTAGTACTTTAAGAATATAACCATGTTCTATTAACCAAACTCTTTATTTCTCTGTAACTGTTTGAACATACCTGTATTTTCCTGTCTGAAATGCTCCATTCTAGCACATTTCAACAGAGTAGTGCTGCTATGCAGCAGCTTGGGCCCATGTTTACCTTCTGTCAGCTGATGACATTCACATACACTGCAACTGGAAATAAACTGGGACACATTTACAATGTTAAAGTTTTATGACAGTCTACATCAGGCGGACCCAAACGCCGTTGTATCCGGACCGGACCTAAAACCGATAGTTTAGAATTATTACATTTTGACGGAGCGCTTCTATTTTAACCGGCGCAGCTTTTCTAGCCTTTACGGCACTCGTTCAGCGGTCCAGGAAACACACCGACCATCTCACGTGATGCTACTCAGCCCATCGAATGTGTGAATTCTGGTCAAATTCAAAATCTTTCTATTATTTAATTTATTCTTAAATGCATCCCTTATTCTACTTGAAATGAGAGAACGTTTATTTATAAATAGATAATAGATTATTCATAATTCATCCAGTTGTTTGAAATCTGACAATAAATATTGTTGAGGTATTATTCTATTGAACTTTCTTTATTTGATCTGACAGTCAGTTGTTGACGACGTTAATACAACTGTTGGCTACTTCAATACATAAGGCACTAAATCACAGCACAAGTTACACATTAGTGTGATGTTCCAGACCTTCGCATGAGGAAATTCTCTCGAACTGGACCTCGTTGAATGTGAATTGAATAGCTCTGGTCTACATATTGTATAAATGTGACATTACAACTGCTCATTCAAAGGCACAGTTACTGAATACAGGCTGTGTGTATTATTTCATGGATTGAGTGTTTCAATAAGTTCACAGTATTAATGTAGCTTTTAGACCTGCTTAATTATTTAAAAAAAACATGAAAATCTTTTACTATATGGGACCTTTAACATGAAGCATTTATTGAAAGTGTGGCTTTATGTGCTGGGCAGAAGCTGTCAAGGTGAGTTCATTTTAATTCACCACCTCACAAACCACCCACAATGTTTGTTCAAGTGGACTGGGCTGAGCTGTGCACGCAGGAGAGGGAGAATGTGGGAATATGTATGCAGGGCATCAATTCCTCCCCCACAACCCCCGTGACTCTGTGCATTGGTCTGTGTGATCATAATGACAACAGCCGACAGATATGACTGTCAGCCTGACAGGTGTCACTCATTACACACATAAGTAAGCCTGTGAGTGTGCTTTGTCTCATTTCACCTCGAAATCATTTATTAATTTTCAGATTTCTCTCTTCTTTTACACTCCAGCCCTCTGAAATGAAGGAGGACGGTGCTGAAGCCAAAGCCGGCAGGTAATTACATCCGTGACGGATGAAGAAAGCAAGGGGAGAGGTGGGAGAATGCTGTGTAGATGGATGGAGGGAAGGCAGTGAGGAGTTAAAGCTGTGCGAGAAAAGGGGAGGCTGACTGTAGAGGAAAAAGAAGAGAGCGAAAGAATGAGAGAGAGAAATGGGAGATTTATTTTGGCCCACAAATAGCCAATTCATAACCTGGTGCCTCCTGTCCAAACTGAATTACTCTCTGCTAGTTTACAGCCTGTAGTGGAAGAGCTCAGTGCTGTTCAGGCCTAAACTTTACTGTACAGCAAAACTCATGAATATACGTCCCATGTCTTAAAATTCCAAATTAAATTGCATTTATTGTGTCTGCTACAGCATACATATCTGCTCTCTGAATCACTTGTGCTGCATTTTCCTTTGAGGGAAACATCGACTTCCTGACATGACGGAGATCCAACCAATTGTCCGAGAACATGTTCATTTCTGCTGTTAAATTGGGTATTTTGACATGGGGTTTGTGGGGATTAACTCAGTTTTGGAGCCAGCCTCAAGTAGCCACTCAAGTAACTGCAGTTTATGGAACTTTTGGAGTGTAATTGCTGTGGTTACCTTGAGATACAGTTGCTGGTGTAAAATGCTAAATATTACAATATGTATTTAAATCACCCTGGCCAATGCAAAAACCATTAATGCAGGTATGACTTCTTTATATGAATTGACTTTTTGAGTGTCTCGGCCCTCATTGAAGGGTTTTGGTTTAGTGTCTGTTTACGTCTATTTGTGAACTTCAGTGAGCTGAATCCAATGTCGAGCTCCGTGCACGGCTGTTGAAACAAAGGGAGGACCGCAGTGGACCTGACCAATCTGGTCCAACCACGCAGTCCAGAGAGCAACATAGGGGGATTAATGGGTGGAGCAACTGTTGAGAGTCAGGCTCAAGTTATGGTGTTATGTGTACATGGACCCAAACGCAGACACAGCAGAGTTCCTTCTCAAACCAGGATTCTTTCATTTTCTCAGGCAGGAATAAACAGGAAACAAACTGAATGTCCAAGTTCTGAGGCGGCCAGGCGCCAATAGTACGCGAATAGTCCCTTCTCTCTCTCACCTCCGAATCCGAGAGAGTACCGCTATCCCTCTGAGTGGCAGAAAAAAGATGGCAGGATACAGTCACGTGACACGGAGGCGCGTCCACGCACGCCAGAAAGTGGCTCCGCCGCATACATGGCAGGTAGGCAGGCAGGGCTGACGTAGCTCGTGTGGAAATAGGTCCAACTGAACAACAGACAGCAGTGGCGGCTGGTGGAAAATTTTCTAGGTAGGGCTGTACCACATCCAATCAATTTCAGCAAACATCCCAGAATGATTTAATGCAAAAAAATTAAGGTATCAAACACGCATTACTACTTTGCAGTTAAATATTTAACCTTTATTCCAACATGAAAAAAAGCAGTAAATAACACTTAACCGACGTCAGGACATCTTATTTGTGTCACCCACACAGGGAATTCAGTATAATATAATAATATAATATATATATCAATAACTCCCTAACTGTCCGTGCTGGATCCGTCCCCGTTGTTTTAAAAAGCTAAATAAGTTATTAGCATGACGTCATCCAGCTAGCCAAACCTGTCAAGGTGTACAGCTAGTACAGAAGCTTCGCATGTACTGCTTCCCTTTCCCGCTAGTCTGCTGTCTGATTGTGAGGTCAGGCTGATCTGATATCAGCTCTTTCACTGCAGTTTATCCGCCAAAGTTCTCCTCTCAAACGGGTCTTGGAGGAGTAGTGCTCGCGCTCGCCTGTAGAGACTAGTCCGAATGAGAACGCGCAGCAAGCTGAATCTATTTGAGGATGCTGATTGGCTAAATTGTATGTCACTCATTTATCTTTAATCAGCATGAAAGCATCATTGGCTAAACTGCTTCATAGACCTGCCTCTTTGGGGCAGATTCTCCAGCGCCTCAGAGCTACTGAGACGTGAACACGCGGAGAGGACGTGCAGGAAAACCATATATTTACCGCAGATATCATATTTTACACATATTACTGGGTGATTCCATGTTTCAAAAACACAAATATTGACAATTTGTATAGTTTATTATTATTATTATTTATTTTATTTTATTTGTTGTGGCGGCGCCCTCTATTGACCAGCCGCCACTGGCAGACAGGCTCACCTGGCGTGGAATCCCGGGGTCCTACGCCAGTGGTGGGCAGGATCGACTGTGACACCCGAAGCTCGACACAGGATTGCCAAGACTTCTCAGCTGGAAGACTTCTTCGCACAGGTGAAACCAGACGCTCGACACTGGACGGAAGGTAAGTTGCAGACAAACAGGGAGTCAGAACCGGAACTTCACAGAGTGAAAACAAACAAACTTATGGGGCCGGAATACCAGGTAGGTAAATGGACGGACAATAACAAACAGACAGGGGAATGACAGCCCACATGAGGAGAGGTGATTGGGGAAAACACAGAGGGAAACACACCAGGGTTAGACATAAATCCTCACAAAGGGAGACATTTCAAATTTGAAGACATTTCAAATTAGTGTTGCATTAATTCAATTTATTTTGTATAGCCCAAAATCCCAAATTTGCCTCAGAGGCCTTTACAATCTGTACACATGTGACATCCTCTGACCTTTGACCCTCACAGTGGGAGAAAAAAAGGAAGAGACCTTAGAGAGAGCAACAGAGGAGGATCCTCTATCAGGATGGACAGAAGTGTGAACAACATAACGGAGTTACAACACATTCAATGCATATGACAAAAATGATTCATATAATCATCTAATGAGAGTAGTAAGCAGAATAATGATGGAAAAGTTACGACTGCTAGTAATAACAGGAGGCTGGACCAGGGTCCAGATATAACCACGATCCATATGGAAACTGAGGAGAGAAAGCACAAAGACTCCGGGGAAGAAGCAAAGTTAGTAATGTGCGTTAATGGGACATGAATTCATACAGAAGGAGATGAAGAAGAGGAGAGAGGAGCTCAGTGTATCCTAGGAAGTCCCCCGGCAGTCTAGGCCTAGTGTTTTTCATACCATGAGAGAAATTGAAATAAAGGTAGAAATCTGTCCTTTAAAAATGTAATTCAAACACCTGCTGGTAGAGGAGACCCACTTATCTGTTGCAAATCAAAAATCCAATATTAAATCTAACTGCAGTCAAATTTGATATAACATATATTTACAGAATTAGTATTTCACATAAAAAATGACAACCCTATGAATTTAGTCTTTCCCAGTTTTCCCAGCAGCAGTACAATGTCTGGAGGCAGCAGATACTCAGCATTTTTAAAGCCAAAAAACATCCCAACTCTTTCAGTGGCCAATTAGATTTTTGTTTGAATTGCTTGGTAAATTCCAGATGATAGCGAAGTTTGTTCGAGAGTGAAAATGGCTTGAATTGTACTCAGATGTGTGTATCCTCTAAATACACTGTAAACACTCATTTTTCAGTGTTTACAGACATTGTTAAGATTGTATATTCTAAATATATCATGTCTTTAAAGAACAATGTTTTTTTTCTATCTTTGAAACTGAAAGTGAGGTTTAAATGTTTCACAAATGGGAGTTACAATTGCATCTCTAAACTGATAATGAAAAATTGTATGCAAACTAAATGTTTTTATTTTTAATAAATTGTTAAGATATGGATATAATGGTGCTTGTTTTTTCCCCTGCAAATATGTTTAGTTTTATTGTTTGAAGTGTTAGCTGGACATGGTGAAGTTGTCACGGGAGTTCACGGTGAGGACCCAATAGCAAGACCACAGGAGACAGAAGTTGGTATAAACAGGTTTTATTTAGCCTGAATTAAGACAGGAAGGTGTGGAGCCCGTGGTCCGACACCAGAGATTAGGCAGATCGACGGTGTGAGTCCCGTGGCTCGACACCGGAGGGCTGGCAGCTTGACGGCGTGATGTCCCGTAGCTCGACACCAGAGAGTAGGCAGATCGACGGTGCGAGTCCCGTGGCTCGACACCGGAGGGCTGGCAACTTGACGGCGTGATGTCCCGTGGCTCGACACCGGAGAGCTGGCAGCTTGACGGCGTGTGTAGTCTGCTAACACAACGGAGGGCAGAGCGGCAGTGTGTAGTCCGTTAACACAACGGAGGGCAGAGCGGCGGTGTGTAGTCCGTTAACACAACGGAGGGCAGAGCGGCGGTGTGTAGTCCGTTAACACAACGGAGGGCAGAGCGGCGGTGTGTAGTCCGTTAACACCACGGAGGGCACGGGGAATTCCCGACCGACGGACACCGCTCGAGGCAGAAGATGCAATGGGGTTGAAGCGGGTGAAAGACGGTACGACCTGACAACCCCAGACTGCAGGACCAGAGTTTATATAGTGCCAGGGAAAGCGTTAGTGGGACCTGAGTCTGGTGTGTCAGCCTGCAGGAGGTAATCGGCTGGAGTGGCTGCAGCTGTGTGGCCATGGGAGGTGCCTGGTCTGACAGGGATCCTGACAGAAGTAGAACATGCAAAACTCTTAAAAGTGCTCTGTTGAAGAGAGTTAACCTAGAGTAAAGGTTAAAAAGGAGTCAATTGAAAATAAGGTGTTGGTTGCACCATAGTGTAAAATTTGAGTAACACTTCTCAGTGTAGTGTAAAATATGAACTCTAACCAGTGTTAAATTGACTCTAAAAATGTAACACTATGTCCAGTGTAACTTTAATACTCTGTAGATAGGGAACATATGTTCACTGAATTAGTCTTAACATTGACTCTTTAAGTGTTACATTGACACTGTCGATTTTACTGTGTAGCAGCTTATCTAGGGGCTGGTCCAAGGCAAACCTGAGCCAGCCCTAACTATAAACCTGAGCCAGCCCTAACTATAAACCTGAGCCAGCCCTAACTATAAAGGTGTGTTCTCACCAAACGCGGCGTAAATTATTCGCGCGAGTAGATTACATACAAGGTCTATGAGACTGGAGTGACGCGAATTTGCGATGGCACGGCACGATTGATAAGCCTATCAGCGTTGAGATGCTCCTCCTGTCATCACTGACGTCCTGCCGTTGTTGAATCAGGAAACAAATACTGTAGCCGTCTGTGTTAAGGATAAGGATGTTTATTGTCATTGTAAAAACATACAATGAAATTAAGTAGGCGACTCAGTGAGTACAGCAGCAACAGGTAAGAAATGTATTAAAACATTAAGACAAGACATGTCTGATTTACACTCTCCGGTCCCCCTTTTTGAAGATGGGAACCACCACCCCGGTCTGCCAGTCCATGGGCACTGATCCCGACCCCCATGCGACATTGAAGAGGCGTGTCAGCCAGGACAGCCCAACTATGTCCAGCGCTTTCAGCATCTCAGGGCGGATCTCATCCACCCCCGGCGCCTTGCCACCAAGGAGCTTTTTGACTACCTCAGCGGCCTCTGCCAGGGATATGGGTGAGCCTCCCCCTAGATCTTCAGGCGCTGCCTCCTCTGCAGAGGACATGTTGGTCGGGTTTAGGAGTTCCTCAAAGTGCTCTTTCCACCACCCGATGATGTCCCCCGTCCGGGTCAGCAGTCCCCCCCCCTGCTGAGAACAGCCTGGGGTAAGCCCCGCTTTCCCTTCATGAGGCCAACCGAAAGTCCTTCTCCATGGCCTCCCCGAACTCCTCCCATGCCCGAGTTTTAGCATTCGCGACCACAGCAGCTGCAGCCCTTCTGGCCTGCCGGTACCTTAAAACAAGACAAAACATAGGCATCAATGGCTTTAAAGTAAAAAAGGTGCTTTGTTTTGTTTTTTATAACAGCGGAGCTGGATCAGTCTGTTGGAGAAAGTGCTCCGCTGTCCCTGCAGTAGGTGGTGGAGAGGGTGGTCCGGGTTATCCAATATGGATGATAGTTCCTTCAGTGTCCTCTCCACCACCTTTTCCAGAGTGTCCAGTTTGCAGCCAATGATGGAGCCGGCCTTCTTAACCAGTGTGTTAAGTCTGTTGCATTGGTTGTGTTAACTCTTATTAGGTTATTTTGTCTAAATCCTCGACTGTTTACTTTTGATTAAAAAAATTTAAGTGGCCGTGGGGCCGACACAGTCTCTTATTGGTTTTGGGTGGGTAACTGCTCTAATGGAAGCGCAGATAAGTGTGTAAGACTCACACTCTGCTTACTGGTCTGAACTCTGGGTTGTCATGGATTAGGTCCACTAAGAATCTGGGTCAGATTTGTAGAAATGAGATCCGCTCCATCTGAAGTGGGATGAATGCCGTCACTCCTAAGCAAACCAGGTTTCCCCCAGAAAGTCTGCCAATTATCTACGAAGCCCACATTGTTTGCTGGACACCACGTCGACAACCAGCGGTGGAACGATGACATGTGGCTATACATTTCATCATTGGTCATGTTTGGGAGGGGGCCAGAGAAAACTACGGAGTCCGCCATTGTTTTTGCATTATTGTACACACCGACTCCACATTAACTTTAGTGACCTCCGAGTGGCGTAATCGGGAGTCATTACTGCCGATGTGAAAAACAATCTTACTGTATTTACGCTTATGCTTAGCCAGCAGTTCTAAATAGGACTCAATGTTGTCGGTTTTGCTAACTTCACGTTTCTCAGAATAGAGGTGTCGATAACCTGAGTAGGTTTCGCTGAGTGGGGAGAACCGGTTTGAAGCGTGCAGTGGTTGGTGGTGAACTGTGTGGTTGTGCTTAGACTTACGCTTCCTTCGGAACGTCACCCAGCCTCCCAGCTGCTCGGGGGGCTGCCGGGGCGCGGCTAGTAGAAGCTACGTCTGGTCGGCCCGCACCGGGTACCGGGGGGAGCTGGCCCTTTTTGAACGAGCCATCATACATTCATCCGTTATTCGTCTATTACTGTATTCATATTATTTATGATACATATATTTACTCAATTACTTAACTACTAAAATCACGGGAGCAACTTTTTCTTTCAGCTTACTAGAAAATGAGGACGTGAACGCACTGTGTGGACTTGTGTTTAAAAGCTGACTCCTTCTGCGTCCTTTTCTGGGTTAGGGTTAGCAAAGTACATTAAAGTAAGTTAATCAATAAGGTTATGAAAAATATGAAAATAGCACAAACTAAGTCAAAGTTAGCTGTGCTAAGTTTGGAAAAGTTTTGACCATATCACTGACATGTTTACATTTAAGAGTTTCACTTAATTTGTGATAGCTTTTTTGAAAACTGCAACGCAAAACATTAACAACTTGTTTTATAATGTCTCAGCAGAATATGAATTATTATAAGTGTTTTAGACAACATTAAGCTTGAAGTTTGCAGAAAAGAGCTGCTATTTCACAACTGTTAATGTGACTGTATAAAAAGCTCCCACTGCATGCTTTAAATGTTAATATGTACTATCAGACGGTATACATCCACTGCAACAAACTGAGTTCACAAGGAGACGAGTCAATTTCAAGCTTTGGAAATCTTTGTAGTTGTGTTTGGGGGGGGTGTGACTGCCTGTGACTGAATTCGTCTCAAGTCCATGATATTAGAAGACACTAATGAATATTTACTGTATATATTGATGCATATTTATGATCATGTGCATGTTTTGGTCTGACGATTGACAAGACAGAAACTGAGCGCAGCCCATGTTGACCTGTATACTCACCAGCCTATGAATATTTATGACAATTCAATAGACCAAGGAGACTTATTATTTTATTGTTCAGACTGACCCAGGTCACATCTGTGCGTAGCATTGCCAAGTTGCATATTTACCCCACACTTAAGTGTGATGCTTTGTGGCAGATGGTAATAGCAACTCCTTATTAAAAATGTAGCATTGTGTCAGAATGCAAAGAAGTAGCCTTATAAGAGAGAACACATCCGTTTTTCTTTGGTCTGCATCATTATAGCATTTTAATGTATTAATTGGGTATGTATTTGCATTGCTTATCGGAATCCAAAGTAACTAAAGCTGTCAGTAAAAAGTACAATATTTGCCACTGAGCTGTCATGGAGTAGAAGTACAAAGTATCAGGCAACTATATTTTGTATTCTTCCTGGCAACAAGAATAGAATAGAATAGAATAGAATAGTACTTTATTCATCCCCAAGGGGAAATTTGTCTGTGGAATAAAAATATTAAGTGTGTAAAATGCACAATATACCGTATACAATGTAATAAAATAAAATAACCAAGCAGGACCTATTAGATTTAAGAAGATAAAGTAATAAAAATGCACAGTATATACACTAAGTAGAATCGTATTAAATTAACTAAGTAGGAAAAAATAAACAAAACAGTAGTGCACAAGGTCACCAGCAGCAGCAACAACAGTGTAGCATTGTTATAATCTTGTGTTTGATTTGGCCAGAGGTGATTTATTATAGAGTCTAATGGCAGAGGGCAGGAATGTTTTCCTGTATCGGTCCTTGTGACAGCGGAGCTGAATCAGTCTGTTGGAGAAAGTGCTCCGCTGTCCCTGCAGTAGGTGGTGGAGAGGGTGGTCCGGGTTATCCAATATGGATAATAGTTTCTTCAGTGTCCTCCTCTCCACCACCTCTCCCAGACTGTCTTATTTGCAGCCAATGATGGAGCCGGCCTTCTTAATCAGTTTAATAAGTCTGTTGGTGTCTCCGGCTCCAATGCTGCTCCCCCAGCAGACTACGGCGAAGTACAGTGCACTGGCCACAACAGACTGGTAGAACATCTCCAACATCTTGCTGCACACGTTGAAGGATCGAAGTTTCCTCAAGAAAAAGAGTCGACTCATCCCCTTCTTGTACACAGCGTTGATGTTGGTCTTCCAGTTCAGCCTGTTGTCGATGGAGACACCCAGGTACTTGTACTCCTCCACCATGTCCACGTCCTCTCCCAGAACTTTCACCGGTTGTGGAGCCGTCGTCTTCCTCCTGAAGTCGACCACCATCTCTCTGGTCTTGGCCACGTTCAGACGCAGGTGATTTCTACCGGCCCACTCTACAAAGTCAACCACTACTGTCCTGTACTCCTCCTCCCGTCCGTCCCTTATACACCCGACCACTGCAGAGTCATCAGAGAACTTCTGCAGATGGCATGACCCTGAGTTGTACTGGAAGTCAGTGGTGTACAAGGTGAACAGGAAGGGAGACAGGACAGTTCCCTGAGGGGCTCCAGTACCACTGATCACTGCCGGTTGGACCGATTGTCCTGAAGTTCAAGCTTGTTGACTAAGTGCAGATTCATGCATCCCTAAATTAAAACAGGTTGCACTAGTTCTCAAGTAGACAAGCAAAAGAAACGTGCGACTAAAAACTAAATTGCTGTCTCAATTTCCCAATGCATGCAGCTCTAAAAATATATATACTGTTGTGTACTAAGACCTGACTGCAATTTTGGAATGTCACTTCCAATATAACGTAATGAAACTTAAATATTTAATACTTTTGTTTTCCCAAGATCTTCCACAAGCTGTTTCACCAATTTTCAATAATTTTATTTTAGCTATGCTTTTGCTTTATTCACTGCATTGTGGGAAGTAGTGAATGGTGCATTTTGTGATTTCTTACACACATTTATTACAGTATTATACACAGTACTATTACTACTTGGTACTTATTTCACCACTGTATGCATGTTAACGTTAGTTTATTGAAATATTGAAAAGGTTTTCTTTTACTCACACAGACAATTTCAAATACAGTTCATACAGTGCAGTGCATGCACAGCTCCCCTCTCCATCACCTGAGTCTGTCTGTCCCCATTGTGAGTTTAAAAAAAGCATTCACACAGAGATGCCATTTACCATTTTAGTTTGTTTTTGAGCCACGTCGCAAGACAGGTTTGAAGGATAAAATGAAACACCTAAAACCATGATGAAGAGATTTACTTTCATATTATGAATCTTACCCATCCTTCTATTTTATAAACAGGTTGAATAGTTGTTTTCCACCTGAACCTGTACACTCTGCCATTTCTTCCTATTCTTCAGAGTCACTGACAGCAGATCACAAAAAAATAATATATATCTATATATCTATATATATATATCTATATCTATCTATATCTATATCTATATATCTATCTATATATCTATATCTATATCTATCTATATCTATATATATATATATCTATATATCAGTGGTGGGCTTCAGGGCCAGCTAAGCCTTCTCTGCTGGCCTAAACAGAATCACAAAGTTATAGCTATTTTATAATTTTTCACAAATACACCACATGTATTATAATTTTTTTTCCATTATCTTATTTTCTCATTGCACAGCTACTGTCTTCCTCTGTTGCGCTGCTTCCAGCACAGCTTGTTTTAAGTAGAGCTTTTATCCAATCAGATTCAGCCCCTATGTCTCTATGTAAGGAGAGAGGCCCGATGCCCGCTAGAGAGCCTTTGCAGTTTAAGTGAATGGGGACGATATTGTTGATTGTCATAGTCTTCAACCAATCAGTTCTTTAGTTTGGCGTGTTGGGCGTATTCTTTGACGTGCCAGTAGCACTGAGGTAGCCTTCTAAATACGTCTGCATTAACGTGCGGCGTGATTGGTCAGTGGGCCAGCGTGACTTTTGCCAAACAGAAAGCTAGCTAGCAGATCTTAGTATTTAGTAAGAGTTGAGGTTGAAACACATGTAAGAGAAGTTATGACATTTTAAACATTTTCCTTGGTGTAGATTCTTTTTTTTTTACCTAGCTGTGTATTTTTAACACTCTGGCTGAAGGAGGAGAAAGGGATTTGGAAGTTACTGACTTTGTTAACAAAGAAAGGAGGATGGACTTTGTCTTTAAGTGAAGGCAGCTTTGGTAAGTCAACTGCTTTTGTTTTTTTTACATCTGCAGTAGCGCTACTACTGTGTTCATTTGTCTATCGTGTCGTTTTTATGAATAATATGAATGGCTCATGCTCTAGCGCTGCAGTGTTGCTGGATTGATTTGTTGCTTTGTTGTGATATAAATATTAGTGCTGGGCACGTTAACGCGCGTTAACACATAAATTAATTAACACCGACAATTATATTATCACATGTTAACGCAGTTTTTTTTTCCTATTAAGCAGATATTTTTAACACAAAAACCGGGCAGCGTGCGGTGAACAGCTGTTTGTGTGGTGTCACTTCCTTCTGCTGCCACTCTCCGGAACCCCCCTTCACTCCATCACCGTCGGTCGGTCCCTCCTGCCGCAAATTCATGCCACGAGTAGATTACATACAAAGTCTAATTTCAACTCCTGCGAAATATTCGCATGACGCTGTGGCGCGATAGCCTATCAGCGTTGAGTTGCTCCCCCCATCATCACTGACTTCCTGCCGTTGTTGAATCAGGAAATAAATACTGTAGCCGTTCACCCAGAGCTCTACGATACCTCATATCAACAGAGACCGGACCAAACTATGTGTATAAATGTGTGTGTGTAAACCATATGGTACAAACAATGAATAGACGCTGCCATATTTACGTCTAGATGACGTTATTCTGACTGTTGGTGGAGCTGCTACAATGTTAGCATAGCCTAGCACCGATCCATCCGCTCCATTGAGAAGACAAGTAGCCTACAAATAGGCATCATTACGTAGTTATTGCCGTTAAATCACAGCCAGATCAGTTTATTTTGTGTTCATACAGCTGTAGTAAACAGCGACTTGTGTGGCTTGCTAGACACAGTGAATACAGCTCGATACAATCCATGACGGCGTTTAGTTTCCCGGGATATCTGTGATTTCCACAATACGTACTAAGCAGAACTAGAGGTTATTTTTTCCATGGTTAATGGCGGACAGTTGAACAGATTTCAGGTCCATAAACCACACCCCCTCTCCGGCGCGATTCGCGCCGCGTTTGGTGTGACCAAGGCAAAATGGTCCCCGGCGGCGCGTTGGACGCGAATTTGCGGCGTGTTGAATTCGCGCTGCGTTAGGTGTGAACGCAGCATTACTGCCACGGTACAGACTACAGGTTCCCTTGCTTCACCTACATTCCCCTGGGTCCTAAGTCCCTCCATGTACAGCTTCTTCTCACCCTCTATGTACCAACGTACATTTATAACAAATACCACACATATTACGGTAATCAGCGTTGCATCTGTGTCCGACCAAAATACCAAAAAAAGCAAAAAAGAAATGATTAATTTAAATTATTCTTTTAGAGTTTTTAAAGTGTTTTGTTTGGAATATGTATAATAAGCATATCATTTAGTTATCGCTACTGAGAATTTAACAAACATAAAAAACATGACGTTGATAGGTTTGCAGTTTTCAAGGTGTATATTTCAAATTACATCGATTACACACATGAAAATAAAGTTGTGAACACCGGCTGAATATCTATTATCAGAATCATAACTGTATTTTAACTGCTACTGTATAAAGGAAATACTGCTGTTAAAGTGTTTGCAAACCAAATGTTATTGCACTTTTGTTCATATAACAGTACTTTTAAAATAAAAGCTCGCAATACACTACTTTTTAATTCATGATTGAACTTTGCGCATAACAATGCAATTAATCGCGATTAAACATTTTAATCGTTGCCCAGCACTAATAAATATATGTGACTGGTTCTTGTGAGTTTGTTCTTGTCATTGTGTTAATTACATTGATTTGGACTATATGCATTGTCTGTTAATTATGAAGCATCCTGTCATGAGCGGGGTTTGTCCGGGTTTGTCCGGACAATTGAATCCGTTCGGGCTGTTGAATGAATGATGGTCTGGAGAAATGGGGATTATGCGGCGATCGCTTTAGCCCTGTCTGAATCAGTAGGGAACAGCTAAACGCTGCGGAGAGAGTTTGTAGATTGTGTGCCGCAGTTGTTTCCCCGCTAAACTAGATTAGTTCAGCCTCCCTGAAGTGCGGGGCCTCAACTGTTTTTTGTTATTGTTCCAGGTTCAGAAGGTCACACAGCCCGTTGTCTGTTACGTGAGCGCAGTCCACCGAAAACATTATATTTCCCACAATTTAAGCTTCTGCATTTTCCAAATGCACTAGTATTACTCAAACGTATTGTTCGGTTCGTAAGCCTCGTACCAAACGGTTTAATACGAATACATGTAGTTACACCCCTAGAAACAAATAACCATAGCTGTGTCGTCATAATGAGATTATTAGGAGATGGCTCAAGTGTAGTAGGACAGCACAGAAGGCCCAGGTATAAAATGCACGGCCCGCCATTGGTATATATGTATATATATATATATACATATATATATGTATATACATCAGTGGCGGGCCGTGCATTTTATACCTGGGCCTTCTGTGCTGTCCTGCAGCTGAAACACAGCTACGGTTATTATTTGTTTCGTGTAAAAATGAAGCGAACACCTGTATATACACTATCTGCCGAGAGTGCGTCTCCTCTCTGCTCTGACTGCAGCGCGAGGCTTCTGTGGGCGGCGGCGGAGGTGCTCACGGCAACATCCGCTGCTCGTTCACGACAGTGCAGAACGTACGCACTTTAACGTCAAATTTTCACCAGAAAATTCTCCAATAACACCAGAACAAGTCGCTAGATTTGTCACTAGTAGCTTTTGACAAAAAAAAGGTGCCATGAGGGTTTGGAAAGTCGCCAGATTTAGTGAGAAAGTCGCCAAGTTGCCAGCACTGGCACCTGCTAAATATGTCCCCAGTGCAACATTAGACGTAACAATGGTTCCTATCACATATAAAACCAAACAAAAATCTTCATAAAAACAAGTTGTACAAATAATAATATATAAACAAGAATATTAAAGCTACTGCAGATGTAAAAACAAACGCATTTAACTTACCAGAGCTGCTGTTCACTTTTTAAAGACAAAGTGCATCCTCCTTTCTTTGTTAACAAAGAGTTTAATCTCACGGTTGTTCAGTACATTCGTGTGTTTTAGTTCCAGTAAGAAGTCCTTCTCGATTCATGGACGCCAGTGAAGACGGTCGAGCCTCCACAGTTGTATTTCTTGAATAGGTTTTAATGCGTTTGAGGGCTAAAAATGTCCGCTCCACAGAGGCAGCAAATATTGGGATTGTCACCGCCCAACACGTCAGGCTAGCCCACTGACCAATCACGTACTTGTAGGCCAGCTAGCAGGCTCTGGCACGTCAAAGAATACGCCCAACATGTCAAACTAAAGATCTGATTGGTTGAAGAATATGACAATCAACAATATCGTCCCCATTCACTTAAACTGCACATGTGTGTCTGCAGGCATCGGGCCTCTCTTCTTACCTAGAAACACAGAGGTGAAATCTGATTGGATAAAAGCTCTACTTAAAACAAGCTGCACTGGAAGCAGAGAAACTGAGGAAGACAGTAGCTGTGCAATGAGAAAATAAGATAATGGGAAAAAAATTATAATACATGTGGTGTATTTGTGAAAAATTATAAAATAGCTATAACTTTGTGATTCTGTTTAGGCCAGCAGAGAAGGCTTAGCTGGCCCTGAAGCCCACCACTGATATACATATTATGTATGACATAATAACAAAGCCCGCGAAAGTATATAGATGTTTTATTTTGGTCAAGGGCCGATGAAGCTTTTCCAAGTGTTTTCTGTTGTGTACCCCTGTACTGTTTGTTCTCTCTCTCTCTGTGTTTATTTGTCTGAGTGTGGCACTCCACTCACTGCTGCCAGTCCACCTGTGACCCATCCACTCATCAAGCTCCTGCAGTATATTTACCCCGGCTGTAGACTGCAGTCTGCCAGATCGTTCAGTTTGCCAATGTGGTACTAATGCAACGGCCAGTTCCATCTAACTGCAGGTTGGCTTAATGTAATGTAATTTGACATTTCTAACATTAACATGACACTACGTCCTCAAAAATGATCAAACAGTTCACCTCTCTCAAATAGTTTCAAACACTTAAAAACACAAGTTGTATAACTTAGTTCAGGAACATTAACCGTACCCTGAACATAATCAACTTGAAATTCAATGACTTTTCCTAGAATGACCCCAACATGAGAAAAAGTTAAACATTGCCTTTGCCCACACCAACCTGGACCCACAATCCAACCAAGCACATCCTGTGTAAGTATCTCAATACCCCAATTTAAC
Source organism: Anarrhichthys ocellatus (assembly GCF_004355925.1). Taxonomy (NCBI): domain Eukaryota; kingdom Metazoa; phylum Chordata; class Actinopteri; order Perciformes; family Anarhichadidae; genus Anarrhichthys; species Anarrhichthys ocellatus. Next base: position 356,299 of record NW_022280166.1, on the reverse strand, counting down.
ATTAACGCTCTAGTTTCTGCCTTAAAGACCCACGCAGACCGTCAGTTCGTTAGCTTCATCATTCAAGGTTTCACACATGGTTTCCACCCAGGTTTGCAGGTTAAGTCAGAATCCTCCTACAAATGTTACAATTTACAATCAGCCATCTCAGAGGCCGACACAATCGATAAACTCCTGGCCCAGGAAGTCAAAGACACATTCATGATCGGTCCACTCACTAGCCCACCTTTCCCCATATTCCGAATCAGTCCTATCGGCATAGCTACTAGGAAATATTTAGGGGTAAAGAGATGCATCATAGACCTCAACACCCCAGGGCTCTACCGTCTCAAGCATCAATAGCCTAATTCCCAGCCTTGGCATCACCCTTGACTCCAACTCACTCCAAGCATCCCTACCTACTGAAAAAATCCATCGGATCCCATTACTCATCTCAAATTTCCTCCTGGCCCTCAAATGCACCATACACCAACTCCTTTTGATGTTAGACCACCTAAACTGTGCCCGTATCATCCCCAAAGGTGGATCCTTTTTGTCACACCTCCATTCAGTTGCCGCCTCCGTTCTCCACGACCATGTCACACTGTACAAATCATGCAAAACGGTGCAAAAACTGTGGAGCCCATTCCTATCCTCTTGGAATGGCATCTCCTTATTTTATGACGACCATATCACCAAGCCAGAAGACATCCAGCTATTCAAACACGCAGCCCCTTCCATCTACTTCTGCGGTGGCAAGTGGTTCTCAGTAGAATGACCTCCCAAATTCTCATCCCTCACCCCTTCTTCCACGATCTCCGAAGTGTATCCCGTAGTCATAGCAGCCATGCAAATGCAGTTCTTGCGGAGGCTCACTTTGGTTTCGGCTCAGCACCAGTTTGGCATCCGAGCCTCCCACATCCTAGGTCAAAAACAACGACTTTCTCGTTTCTCATACCAGAAATTCATACTATTGGCACCAGTCTCCGACCCTCTGTCAACTCCAGTCCCATCGTTTTTAGCCACCATCTTCAACTGACCACGACCATATCATTAAGGTTCCCGGCTGTTGATCTTCCCCCACATACAAAACATACATCCGTTCCAACTTGAACGACATCCAAAATGTCCACTCGCACCCGTCTTCATAAAGCGGACCTTTGGGGACTCTGCATAATCACAGCTTCCGAAGAGACAGCCCCCACTCAAGAGTCCCTTTATCCCCGACCCTACATCCCTTCACCCCACAGCTCTCATCCCTTCCTCCCTCAAACAACTTTCACTCCCAAGTCCATCCCTCTCACTTCAACATGCAATAAACCTTTTGAAACCCATATTGTTGTAAGCGTGGTCTTTGTTACTGACATTAAGTTCACAAGGAACATGCCCGAACATATCTCATTTCTTCCGCACAAAGTATTTTAGCACAACTGACCAATTCACTTCCCCTTTGACTCATTTTTAACATCCCTCCCTTCTAACCCCTTTTTTCCTTTCTATATTTCTTTCTCTCTCTCTCACTCGATTACAGAAACCACAGGGGACTCTGCCTAATCAGAGCCGCCAAAGAGACAGCCCCCCAGTCATCACCCCCAGTCTCAACTCGTCAAGTTCCCACCAGCCAGTCAGCGTTCCATCATTGCTCTCCTCCATCCATCATTCTACGACTCGTCCCTTTACCCTACATCCCTTCATCCCTTGCCCTACATCCTACAACCCTCATCCCTTCATCCCTTAACCTACATCCCTACATCCCACGACCCTCATCCCTTCATCCCTTAACCTTCATCCCACGGCCCCCATCCCTTCATTTACTTACCCTAGATCCTCTCATCTCACAGCTAACTGTAATAGGCTGCATTCATTTTAGCGAGGGGGACCTAATAAACTGGCTATTATAGATAATTGATACTTTAGTGTAGATCATGTTTTATTTGTGTCTTTTCTTAATAGCACTGTGATTTACTATCTTACTTTGACTGATACATTTTGGCTTCTTTTTTAGAGGAATATCTCACGGGAAGGTGTTTGAATAGCACGACATTGCCGAATATCATTACTACACATTTTAAACTTTTTGCTAGTAAAAAAAGAAATATTAGTCTTAGTGCCCGATTCTACAGCCCCAAATATTACATGTATAGATGTGTTTACATTGCAGTCAGTATAGACTACATGGTGTACAAATGACTTGCAAAAAAGGCATTTTTATTGTATACAAAAATACTTACAAATTGTAGTATCGCTCATACCCCAATTGGTGATAGTGGGCTAGCTAACTTGTTGCTCTCGCTACCAGTATTAGTTGATCTGTTTCAAAAATATAATTCAATTCAACAAGTCAATGAAATAAACCTGCAAGCAGGCTGAAACTGGGAGATGAAGTCACTTAAACTGAGTAAAAGTAGAGAAATGAGCAATGAGTAAGGAAAAGTAACTAGCTAGCTAGCCACTAGGCAAATTCATGCAGTCTAAAATGCCATAGGGCTGCTTTGTGAACCCTTATTCTTGTAGATTACAGCACACTCGTAATGCACTGAAGAAGAATTTCTGTTCTGTTTTTGTAATGTTAATGTGCTTAGGTGGCTCGCACAGATACTAATATAGAAAAGATGCAGCTTTTTATATTATATACGTATATGATAGCACTTTCTAAATAAAAAGGGAGTTCAGATTCATCTGACTGCTTGTATTAACTAATGGAAAAATAGTAATGCGCAGTAATATAGAAAGTAGGGGATGCGATAAATTGAGATACATGGAGAATCGTTATGTATTCATCTGTGAACAATTTGTGAACAATTTCAATTGTTCACAGATGAATTGTAATCAGATTGTAAGGCAAGTTAAGATTCACACCTTTAGTTACTTAACACCACTGCAATCTCATACTTCGTCCCTATACTCCTGTTGCTATCAGCTCCTTTTCTCCTACACTAAAGGAATGCACTCTTAGTCTTTCTTCTGAATCAATCTCCCTTCCATTTTGTACTTTTCACTTACTTGCCACCCTCTTCTTCTCTTTTCCTCTTAGCATTACTCTTATGTGGCACATGGAAAAGAACATGTCTTGTTTTTCTCTCCATCTTCTCTCTCTCTCTCTCTCTGTTTCATTTTGTTCTCCCTTTCTTTCTTATCATAGCTTATCTTCCCTGTTACCTGTTTCCCATTTTGGCTGTCGGGTCTTTCTCCAGCATTGATGAAAAGTCTCAGTGAGTCATGAATGTGCCAGTTTGTTTTAAGTTTATGTATAATGAGTTGTTTTTTCCTTTGGATTCTGATATAGTGGCATGGTGCCACTCACTGTCATGGACACACATACGGTGCACACTAGTTTTTCCTCACATGGAGTTTCTAAAGTGATAATTATTTGACTAAAGGCGTCATGTTTGTACAGGTTAGTACAGCAGGTACAGGTATGTACAGATAAGACTCTGTATAGGCCCCCTGTTTTTCTCACAGCCTTTTATTATAACCAATATAGGACATATACTATTACATAGAGAAAGTATTTTATATCATCTTATTTTGTGTTTTCATTGTTTAAATTTGTTTCACCTGTCATGTAATTATCCGGGTCATGTGATTGCCTCCCATTGGTTGCTGCTGATTAGTCAGCTGAGGTGGTTCGGGCATCTAATTAGGATGCCTCCTGGACGCCTCCCACTGGAGGTTTTCCAGGCACGTCCAACTGGGAAGAGACCCCGGGGAAGACCCAGAACACGCCGGAGGGATTACATCTCCCAGCTGGCCTGGGAACGCCTCGGGATCCCCCAGAATGAGCTCTGGAACATGTGAGGGAAGTCTGGGTCAGCCTGCTTGGCCTGCTGCCACCGTGACCCAACCCCGGATAAGGGGAGGAAAATTGATGGATGGTTGCTGCTACTAAATCAGCCCTTCCTCCTAAAAATTCTTAAATGTAACTTAATAAACATAGTCAATTAAGCCAAACCATGGTGTTTTTTTACTAAACCTAAGTGAGTAGTTTTGCTTCATTTGACATCATTAACCACATATTTAAAACTGCGACAGAAATCCGGGAGAGAATATGTTCCCTCAGAACGTAGTTGAGAATGCAGTTTAGTTGCACGGGAACATAATTTTGGAGGAGACATGGTCAACTATATGAGGCCACGCCCATTTTGTCTACTTGTTACATGACCCAACAAAGACTGAAACAGGTTGCCTTTTTTTTTAAGGGTTATTATTTGGGGCTTGTTCACCTTTATTTGACAGATCAGCTGAAGAATGGAAAGGGGAGAGTGGGGATAACATGCGGCACAGGGTCGTGGGTTGGGCTTGAACCCAGGTGCTGCGGTCTCAGCCTTAGTACATGGGCGCTTAGTACCAGGTAAGCTACTGTGGTTACCAGGGTGTCCATGGTGCCATGTTGCCTTTTTTAACAATTTAGCCACTCAAATAAAGTATTTTAAAATGTTCCTTCCGCATGGTTACTTGTTTGATTTTGGAGTGCCTTCCTGTTTATTCGTTTTTTTTCAGTACCCGACCTGTGCACTAAGTCTCAATAATATTTCCAATACCTAAATATACAATGCTCATAATAATTGACATGAATAGCAAAGTTAAACCATTTCTTTTAACGGCTCTGACAGAAGGTCTCTCTGTTGAGTCTACACCAGCAGCTTACAGTGGACCACTGGCAAAATGAGGGGCAATTGAACATGGCTATAATTGAATGAATTCTAATTAGAGGATCTATGACTGTAATTTTCACTATCCAGAACACTGCCTCTGTAAACTGTGAACAGATTTGTCCCAGGCCAACTTTTTGGTTCAGCTCTGTTCTGTGCTGTAAAGGCAGAACACTGCCTTCAAGGGAAAATACCACAAGCAGTCAGACAAAGTAGACAGATTGTAAACCAAAACCTCCAGAGGCCTATACTACAAAGCCAGTTCAACATTCCCAGGGTATTTTTGTTATCTGGCTAAACTAACCCTAACAACTGTGATCCTGCTCAGCGGTCCTACAACGGCCATTATCATCTCTGTAAATCAACCCAAGGTTTCTCAAGCTGTCTGAGAGTGGGTTCACATAAAGGAGGCGGTGTTTGCAGCATATGACCAATCAGAAACATGGACAAATGCTGCACATTTTACAAACAAAGACAAAACTATAATATTATACACATACTGTATGAAGAAGTGAAACACATAATCCAAGATAAAAGCAACACCGTTTAAATTGCCAAACACAGAAAGGACAGCTGGCAAAACATCTTCGGAAAGTGTGAATTAACAGCTTTTTAATATCACTGCCCATCCAGAGCATGAATATAATTACATTTGTTTATTCATTTAAATTGATGTGTTGCTTGGATAGTCTTATATAATAGATCAACAGAAGATTCTTTATTCATCACTTTGTGGAAATGATGGCATGTAGAAGCTTTATTCTTTTAGCTGCTGACCCGGCAATGTGAAAGGGACTTGGGACTAAGTAAAAAATGTATATATATAAAAACATAATTCAAAACGGTAGGTATACTTACTTTCATATCTTATAATCACCCACAGCATACATGAAAGTACCCGAAGCAATGTAATGCAAGGCAATGCATCCATTCTGTGGGACTGTAAGCTCAAGAAGCTTACACAGATAAGTCAGTGTATGATAAGAGTCCCAGAAGTATTGCGTTACTTTACTACAGGTACTTTTATGTGTACCATGAGTGACAATAAAATATGAAAGTAAGTCCACTTATCATTCTGAATTGTGTTCTTATATTTATTTCTCTTCTAAGTCCGTTTCACACCGTCTGGGTTGTAGCTGAAAGAATAAGGTTAAAATATTGTCAATATAATGTCAGATCACAAAACAGTCATAGGAATTGTTTTAGTAATGGTCACATGGGACTTTTTGGAGAACACTGACAATGTTATTGTGTTGCTATGATGATTTGTTGGGCACGTCATTCTGCTGAGAAGGGTTCAAGATAAAATCATGCTTATTCCTCATATACACAATCATACAACGTGTAGTAGAGAGAAACTAACATATAGAAACAAATAGGTACAATAGAATACTATGAAATAAAAAATGTTTTTAAAAGAAACATTTAGTCAAACCACGAGTGAGTTTCAGACAAATTGAAACAATATAACAGTAAATATCTTATAGGGAGTATATGACAGATGGATGCATTACAATAGTGCATTATGAGTAACGAGGTCTAGATAAAAGTCACTGGTTCGGGACCCGGACAAAGGGAAGCAACTCTTCCTTGTCCTCTCTGTTCTGGCCTTGAGGCAGTTGTAGTGTCTCCCTGACCTCAGCAGAGAGAAAAGTCTGTTGTCTGGGTGGTGGAGGTGTTTTATGATCCTTATTATCATTATGAGATTGCATGGTGCTCTGCAGGACCAGGACGTCCCTTTTGCTGCTGTTTCAGAACCAGGCGGTGATGCGGCCTGTCAGGACTCTCTCCATGATGCAGGTGTAGAAAGACTTTAGCACCTACAGGGGCAGCCTGAAGTCCCTTAGCCGTCTGAGGGAGACACCCTGTCAGGATCTCTTCACCAAGGTGCTGATGTGAGAGGACCAGAATAAATCCTCAGGGATGCAGACATCAAGCTATCTAAAGCTTTCCACCCTCCACCGGGACACCATTGATCCTGGGGGGCTGGTAGGTCCTCTCCTGCTTCATCACAAAGTCCACCATTAGCTCCTCAGTCTTGCTAACATTCACATAGTTATCCAGGTACGTCAGTGGGTCATTCAGGTGGAAGGATTACTTGATGTATCAAAAATAATAAAATAAAAGTGATGTACTTTGTTGTGCTTTGGAGTTTTACAGAGGTGACGATGGATTAGAACTATATTCCAAATATTAGTCACTACAACAGACAATAATTCATCTTTGATTTGTCATGAAAAAAAAACAACTAACTGTCAAGCAGTAGGCTACTTACCAAACTATTTAGAAGTTAAATATGCATAGTGTGTATAGGGTAGTAGCCCATTCAAGGCTACACAGTGGACCAGTAGGGACATCAAGTTATGATAAACTAACTTTGCAGTCAATGTCATTTCAATGACATTGACTGCAAAGTTCCTAAAGTATCTTCCTAAAGGATGCCTGCGTCTTACAAAAGTGTGCATGTGACTTACAACTGTCGACTCCTGGGCTCGGCGAAAACACAAAATACAGAAGAAAGGTGCAGTCAGTAGAGTGCAGGTCTCCGCCAGGTGTGTCTGCAGCGACTAGTGCTGTAATGTTTTATTGAATGACTACAACCCACAACTGGCTACTCTGCTTCCCACTTATCCGTTTATTGCAATTAAATCACAGCAAAATTCATTATTTTGTGTCCATACAGCTGTAGTAAACAGCCGACGTGTGGCTTGCTAGATCCATTGAAGACAGCTCGATGAAATCCACAGATTGCCTTCTCATGATGTTATGAAAGCAAACAAGACAGCGTTAAGTTTCCCGGGATATATGGGACTTCTACAACATGTTCAAAGCAGCAATAATGGTTATTTCAGCCATGATTGATAAAACGTCTACACGGAGGGAGCCCCACCTCCTCTCCAACGTGTCTAGCGCAGGTGATGCAAATTAGCACAAATGATCTCATTGTAGGAGCGTGGAAATAATAGGGTAGTAGGCAAGTATCCCTTTGGCTGCACCTTGTGGCCGTTTATTTCCATCCACAAAACACATCACACACATTCACTTCCTGCTACCCTTTAACGCCCCTCGTCACCAGGGTTACACCCCTTCTCTTAAAGGGCCCCCGTGAATTCGGTCCTTTAGTCCCCTACATCATGATCAAATTCCCACGAGTAACGTGACAAGTAATTGCGCTTGGTGTGAGTTGCGGAGAGGTACAGCAGTGTGTGTACTACAGCTGTTAGCCAAACACATCATCCAAATAAATAAAAGTGAGCAAACTGTGAAGGAACACATGCAGGTTAGAAGATATCAGTGTTATTTCTACTGGCTCTCATAGTTTCAGCAGTTTGGTTGAATTTGACGTGTTCTTGCCCTGCTGTAAAGGTGAATTTCTTTGGAGCATTACAAGTTGCACCTTAAAGTCATAGTTTTCCAAACTCCAAACTGATTGTCGACCAAGCACATTTTAGGTATGACTTCTCTATCTCTGCTTCTCCCTCCATCACTCCTCTGATGTGTGTTGACATTCTCTTCTTGGTTCCACCTACACGCTGAATAAATCTGCAAATCGATGAATACTCAGTGAGAAGACTTTTATTGGATCTCAGCTTCCGAACATTGTTCATCGATACTGAACAAAGTGAAACTGTTCTCCTCTGTCTGATAGGGGACAGAGAGGCTATCTAAGGTATTGGATTGCACCACGAGACTCCAGCAGCACCCGGTTCCCACGGACTGATGCCCTCAGGGGACACAAGACGCACATCAAACAAACACCCCCTCCCCTTCCTCTTTTCCCTGACTCAGCTGAAGTGACTGCTGAGCATCTTCTGTTCATGCATGCATGTGTGTGTGTGTTTTAGTATTTGGAGGGACTGATGTCCAGGGGGACAGTGTGTGAGTAAAGAGGGAGGAAGCCTCTGCATGTGCACACGAGCCATCACTGACTCACTACAGCAGAATCATCAACCCAGCAGATAATCATTAGCTACTCTACAAACGGAGTTCCCCGGGGACGGCCAATCACACGGCATTACACTGGTGGCATTGACACATATATGGAGCCAAATCCAGGTCAATAGTTTTGATCATTTGAAAACAAAAAATTGAATCTGAAAGTTCAAGTTGTGGTCTTGAACATTGAAAAATACAGCAATGTATTCAAAATAAAAATAAGTGAATGAAAAGTTCTTTGGGGTTGAATATAATTTATATTCAGTTCTAGAATTTTACTTAATTTTTCACTTTCATATATATTTTGATACTTGAGTTCTTATATTTTTCAGTTTCAGATTTTATATTTTCAGATTCAAATCTTATTTTTTTTGGTTTCAAATCTTTTTTTCACTTTCAGATCGTTTCTTTTCAGTTCAGACTTTTGGCCCTGATCTGGCGTGGGGGGCGTGGCATCAACTGAGAGGGGTGTGTCATCATGAGTGACAGCATAACAAAGAAGGCTGAGGACCTTCCTCAACCACGTTGCCTTCAGGTAACGTAGGCACCGCGAGAATTATGATTCAACACTTTCTATACACCATATTCACATGAATGCAGTGGGGAAAAAACTGAGCGCCAGCTATCCTTAAGGAAACTTCGGAGGGAACCAGCTACTGGTTCGATTAGTCTTTCACCCCTATACCCAGGTCGGACGACCGATTTGCACGTCAGGATCGCTATGCATATTACTAAGCGGAGGAAAATAAACTAACCAGGATTCCCCCAGTAGTGGCGAGCGAAGAGCCCATCAGATGGGATTCGGCGCTGGGCTCTTCGCTCGCCGCTACTGATTGGCGAAATGTGGCGTACGGAAGACCGCTTGCCCGGTGTCGCTTGGGGGCCTGAGTCCTTCTGATTGAGGCTCAGCCCATGGAAGGTGTGAGGCCGGTAACGGCCCCCGTCGCGCCGGAGTCCGGTCTTATCGGAGTTGGTTGTTTGGGAATGCAGCTCAAAGTGGGTGGTAAACTCCATCTCAGGCTAAATACCGGCACGAGACCGATAGTCAACAAGTACCTTTAGGGAAAGTTGAAAAGAACTTTGAAGAGAGAGTTTAAGAGGGCGTGAAACCGTTGAGAGGTAAACGGGTGGGGTCTGCGCGGGGGAATTCAACTCGATGCGGTAGGATCCCCTCGCGGGACTTCTCCCTGGGACTGGCTGGCTGGGTGCATATCCTCCATGGTGGTGCGCCGCGACCGACTCTAGGTCGGTTTGGTAAGGCTCGGGGCGAAGGTGCTTTTCAGCGCTCCTCGCCCAGACCTCGCCGCTTCCCGGGACCATGGACTAAGGGCTCGCTGCGCCCTCTCTCCCTGCCCGACTGTCGACCGGGGTGGACTGTCCTCAGTGCGCCCCAACCGTGTCACCAGGGCGGGGATCGGCTCAAGTAAAAGGCGTCAGGGGTCTGCGGCGATGTCGGCAACCCACCCGATCCGTCTTGAAACACGGTCCAAGGAGTCTAATGCGCGCACGAATCAGAGGGTGATGCAAACCCTGTGACGCAATTAAAGTGAGGACAGGCGTTTTGGTCTCAGTTAACATAGAATCCTTTAAAGCTTAATATGCAACAATTTCCTAAAAAAAACTGAGCAGACTAACACAACAATAATCCCTCTCAATATGACCTACTAGAAGTGTGATGTGGCGTCTGTATCTGCAGAGACACTGCCCTCTGCCTGTAGTTTCTCTTTTATTTTTTTAATTTTGCTGTGTTCCAGACTCTTGTCTTCCCGTTCCCAGGCCACACAACCCATGTTGTACCGAGGCTCAGAGTATGTGGCTATCTTTAGGCCACAGCAAGATGCAGCGAGCCTTGGGCTGCATTCATTCATGAGTTGGTTCTTGGAGTGAGCAAAAACCCCAACCTTGAAAAAATGGTGAAGCAGTCATGTCTCACATAGCCAACAGTTGTTGTTTTTTCTCTATATCATCCCAGCTATGCATATCATTCTTGTATTGAGAATTTTGTAGAAACATCCATATTGTTACAACCTTTGACATTTGGAGGTTTGCCTTGAACAATTTTCTGACTTGTGTTCGTCCCACTTACTCAGACAGCCTACAGCACACCAGTGAGCCTTGGAGGCTGTCTTGGTTGGTTTTATTTTTACTTCCTGTTGCTCCAAAGTGTTCATTCTGTAAGCCCTTGTGACAGAGCCTTTCTTAGTGGAAGTTCAATGAAACTACTATAAAGAGACGCAAAATGATTACAAGGAGACAAAGTGAAGCAAAAAAATCACAGAGGCAGAACGACACAATGGCATGCACAACATAGAGCCACAAAAAACACAGAGATCCAAAGAGATCCCCTTCATCCCTCACATTGAAATGCATTTTGTATCCAGATTGTATCTCGATAGGATTTAACCTGATTACATTTACACCTGGTATTAACGTGTGTCTCTAGTGGCCACATTGAGACCTGATATGTTAATATACAATCAAAAGATGTTTTTGTAAAGCACACAAAAAATAGGCGAGATGGTGAAACTCATGAAGAGACGCAGCTGACACGCTGTCGAGCCACACCTGAGCTGCTTAGCTCATGCAGGCTGTATAACTTTAATTGTGAAGAATTTATTGAAAATGAAATGTGTTTATCAGCCGTTTTACAGGCGCTCGTTTGACCACGAAATATATGCGATCACTTTCTGCCCCAGTAGGTCGCATTGAAGTGTTAATGCGACCTACTGGGGCTGAGTTCTGAACTGGCACATCCAATCACAAAAGTCACATTGAAAAAACAAGTTTGAACACGGCCAAAAACATGCATAGCTAACTCAAAGATACACATTAAGACAGAGAGACACAAAACTGCTACCAAGAGATGCAAAACAGCTGTGTTGTTTGCTGTCATTTTGTGTCTCTTTCAATTTGTGCATTTTGCCTTCAAGGAGGGGTGGAGGGCCTTTTACATGTTCGTGCATAGGGTCCTGTCTTCTCATAAGTCCTCCATGCTCTCTCTCTCTCTCTCTCTCTCTCTCTCTCTCTCTCTCTCTCTCTC